>NC_048907.1:6775197-6779045 GCF_011077185.1 Oxyura jamaicensis
TTTTTATTTTTTTTTTTTTTTTTTTTTTTTTTTTGTTAGTGTTATTGTTGTTGCTTTTCAACAAAAAAGAGGTATTCTGAACCCACAAGTAGGAAAAAACAGGTACCTACCTCGCCCAGGTGTTGTACCACAAGTGAAACTGCTCACTGCTATTTCCTTAAAATTGCCACAGATTGTCCCCCAAAATGCATCTCTGTGGGAACCAGCCTAGGAACCACTCCCAGTTCTCTCCTTCCTCTTTCCTTCCCACCTCCTGGTCTTTCCCGTCCATCGGCTGTCTCTGTCAGAAATGCGGGGTATCTTTCAAGCTGGAAAACCTCCACAGCTCGTCCGCTGCTGAATTTTTTGCTGGCACATGGAAAGTGAGGCTGGGAGCCAGCTGCAAGGGGGAGGAGAGGGGGAGAGGATGCAGGGAGCAAAAGGAAAATCTGTAAGAACGATGATGGCGATTGCTTGCAATCCCCAACTTTCAGTTTGTCGGCCATTCTTTTTCTTCCTCTCTACAAATAAAAATAAATAAAGAGAAAGGGATACCTGTCTGGGTATGCCAAGATATTTAGTAAATGTGTTTGAATGGAGCAGAAAATGATCACGGGAGGCTGGGAGTGGGGGAAGCAAGAAGAAAGGAAAAAGCAAATGCTTGTAAGTAAAAATGCCTACTGCAAGGACTCTTCAGGTGTAAAATGTACTGGTACTATTTATTTATACATGGGAGTTCGAGTGTCACGAAGCCAGCAAAGCATCTGATTCAGAGGGGTTCATGGTTTATTGAAACCGAACTTTGCTTTCTTTTCTTTTTTCTTTTTCTTTTTTTTTTTTTTTTTTCTCTCCAAGCTGTGCCCACACTCTCTATATAATTTACATATATTTTTAATTAAAAGCGATTCTAATGAACAGAAGAGGTATACCTGTATGTCAGCAGAGGAGAATGTGGGTGTGAATGCGTGGGAATGTCGGTATGTGTGCGGGAGGGACCGCAGACAGATACCCAAACCATGTAGCTCAGAAAAAAATCCCTACCTAGCTATGCTTTCCTATTCTTGTGTGCCAATTTATATCTAATAAATACCACATGCTACAAAGTGCAAGGGACCTGCCCACCATTTTTTTTTTCTTTTCTTTCTGCTTGATGCCCAGAAGTTTTTTTTATTATTTATTTATTTATGGAGGAATAAACACCATCCTTGTGGGGAAGGCTTTTAGGCAGTGATGGGCTGAGCTTGCTGTGTCCAGATCTGCATGTTTCTCCTCTGCAGCTCTGTGTGGGTCCCCTAGGCCCTTCCCACCCAAACCATCTCCCCTTGCCAGCCCTAAGGTTGAACATAGAGTGGCTTGGGTTGGAAGTGACCTTAGAAACCACCCACTTCAAACCTCCTGCCATCACAGGGATGAATCCCACCAGACCAGGGTGCTCAGAGCCCCATTCAGCCTGGCCTTGAGCACCTCCAGGGATGGGGCACTCACAGCTTCTCTGGGCAAAAGAAGTTCTCAGGGTGACTTTCCCACCAATTCAGCTTTAGGAGCAACCCTGGGAACCCAGGTGGGTGCAGGGCTGGCACCAGGAGGAGCTGGTGGAGGTGGAGCTGCCCCCTCTTCCCACCTGGATGGGGTCTGTGGGGAAGTCTGGTCTTGGGGAGCTGCAGGACCATGCCCCAGCTTCAGCAAGGGAGGGCAGGTTGCTGCACGCTTCATGAATGGGAAGAAGACAGAAAAACAGTGCCAGAGAAAGAGATTGGACTGAAATAGGCTGCATCCAGGAGGTCCAGCAGGAAGGTGTCCTCCACGTGGCCCTGGCTGCCCCAGGGAGCAGCATGGCCGGGCACTGGGGATGTTCATGTCCTAACGGGGCAGAAAGTGAACAGGTTTTGAAGCTCCCCTTACTCAATGATGCTCCCACCTGGGACCTGGGGATGGTATCCTGTTACCGACCTCAGTGCACCCACAGGAGTCCCACGGAGGTCCCACGGGAGCCCGCGCTGGGTACCGGCCATGCCTGCTGGCAGGAGACCCGAGTGTCGTATATCTCCTCTGTGGGCACGGCTGGGATGTGGGGCTGCACACAGAGCTGCCTGTCTTCACGGGGCCACCCCCGGGGAAGGACTCGGATGTCACATTGCTCAGTAAATCACATGCTGTTTCCCCGGAATATGCAGTTACCCAAGATTAATGATGGAGTAAATTGCATTTCGAGTTGAGGAATAAAAAATTACACTGTATTTAGCTGTCAATTACATTGTACTTTCCCGGCTTCGTTATTCCACTGCTAATCATGTAATCATCTTATCACTATATGGTAATTTACATGTAATTAAATGGCCAGTGGTTACTCCGTAAGTAAAGAGGTCTTACCAGAAATGTGTGCCATGCATCTCAGAGGGCATTAAGGAAACTAAATCCACATGGTAAACTATTTCTCAGGCTTCAGAAGTAAAAGCCTCAAGCCTTCAACTTGACTAATTTCCTCTGAGCTCCTTGCATCATTATTTTAGCCCTGGGAGGAAATGCTGAGGCTCTTCAGTGGTTCTGCGGTGGGATCTGATAGCTGGCTTTTGGCTGCCAAAAATTGGGGCAGGTCCAGAGCAGCCTTGGGGAGCACTGTGGTTTGGGGAGCAAGGAGGGCATCGGTGGGAGCAGGGTGGGCCTGCCACAATGGGGACAAAGACAGGATGGGTAGGAGGACACGGTGTAGCCTGCTGTGACTCTTCCAGAGGCCCATGGTGAGTCCCAGCCTGGTTGTGGCCGTGCCTTGCCTGTGTGGAGCTTGGAGAAATAGCTTGTGCATCTTCCCAGCTGAAAGTGGGGTCCTAACAGTACTGGGAGCTGGCAAGTAGAGGGGCGTTTGCTCCCTTTGGATGTGATTTTATATTATAAAGAGCCTGACATGAGTTCCCTCATTTGTCTTCTTAGGGACTTATTCCTCAGCAGAGGATGATGATGATGATAATAATAAAAAATGGGGAAAATTATATACAAGTTAATGTCATTGAAAGAAACAGTCAAAAGAGGTTGCAGATTTTACCTTTTTCAGAGCTAAGCTGGTAATTCAGCCATGAAAGGCCATGAAATCTGAGCAGGACCATCCCCACCTAGTACAAGGGACTATGTATGGCCACCATGTGCCCTTCCCTTCTTGCCTGCAAGCCCCAGGTGTAATAAAAAGGTCCTCAGAGTTGTCTGGTGGCTTCCCACCACCACAAGCACCACTGAGGGTGCTTCTGGACTTGCTTCTGGAGCTGGACTTGCAGGTCCCACATCCTGGAAGGGACCTGGAGGACAAATGGTGTCCCCAGGTGAGCTGGGTGGAGGAGGTGGCGGTGGCCCACCCTCTCCACAAACCTCTCGGTGATGACCTTGGGGCTGCTCTGGCAGCGTGGAAAGCAGCCGTGAACCATCGCCAGGCAGAAAAACAGGGCTTTCTATATGAACCATAATAAATAAGTGCAGGCTGTGCAATTCCTTCAACCCAAGGAGGAGAGGGAGAGAAACCCAAGCACCGCTAAAAAACATCTTTCAGAGAGGGAGCACCAATTTGCAGGCTGTGGTTGCAAAAGCTGTTTTTTCAGCTGCCTTCCTGGGCTAAAACCCTCCTGCAGTTGCCATCCTCTGTACCCGGGGAGGCTGCAGATGCCCTGGGGCAGGCAAACAGAGACCTCTTTGTTTGCCCCTATCAGCCTGTTTTTGGGTTTTGGCAGCCAGGACACGGGGCAGTTTTTCAGGAGCTGGCATTTCGGGAGCTGGGACCAGTGAGGTTCCTCCAGAGGACGAGGCCACCTGAGCGGGGCAGCCTCCGCCGAGGCTGCCGTCCTCCCTCCCCGCCACCCTTTGAGCCTCCAGGGCTGAGGGAAGAA
>NC_048907.1:6779145-6798027 GCF_011077185.1 Oxyura jamaicensis
CCCCCTCTCTTTTAAAGTTCCTGGAGTCCTGTGATTATATGAGACTCTCAAAGGATGCTGAGGGAGGGTTTTTCTTTTTTTTTTCTTTTTTTTTTTTAATTATTTATTTTCATTTTTTTCTTCTTTGTTGAGTTTTAGGCTATAAAATAAGGCTGGAAATTTTACTGGAGAGGAAAGCGAGGCAGAGAAAAGAAATGGCTTGTCTGGAGGTGGGACTAGAGCTCATCACCAGACAAAAATATTTTGCTTTCTTTTTTTTTCTTTTTTTTTTTTTTCTTTTTCTTTTTTTTTTGAGTTCTCTCTGGAAAAGTGGAACCCTTTGCTACATTTTTTTGGAGTAATAAAGTTTTCAAAGTTTTAAGTGAATGGAAAATGTTCAGAAAGTGGACTGAATATGTTCCTGCCCCCTTGAAAAAATGGAGAAATATTTTGCTTATGTTTAGAGCATTTTACCCTTTTGAAATTTCAGAGGAAATTTTTCCACCCCAAGTCACTTCAGGTTGAAACCCTGACGTGTTTCACTTGGAAGCCCTTGCGCCCGGCAGCTGCCAGGCCTTCCGCTTCCTTTGTTTGGCTGAAACAAATCCTTTGGCCCCGGCGGCTGCTTCAGTCTCTGCTCTGCAGTCACTTCTGCAGGCTTCACCCTGCACCTGGGAGGACTCAGCTATGATAATGGATATTGAGAAGTCCACAAACTGCGTGTGTTGCATCTCCCTGAGCAGATAAATAAATGTATTTAGGTGTGATGGGTCCTGTCTTGGGGCAGAAGGGCTGATGGTGGGACAACTGCTCAGTAGGATTGACCTGGCCATGTGTCCTCTTGGCATTGTCCCCCTCCTGAGAACACCTGGCTACCCATCAGCATGGTGAGAGGCTGGTGAGACCTGCAGCTGCCCTGAATTACGCGGCAGCAGCTGGAGACAGTGCCTGAGGCTTGCACCAGCATCATCCGTGGTGAGAGACATCACCTGGGTGAGCCCTCCCACCACAGGGAGTAAAGGCAGAGGTTTGGTAGCTGCAGCTCTTGGTGATGGTGTGAGCTCAGCAGAAAGCCTGGCTGCTCATGTCAGCGTGGTGCTGGAGCACTTTTTAAGTTTAAGTAAGTCAAAAAGGGGTGTGTGATGTGGGGATGGAAATTGTTTTTTATGACTGGGTTTCTATGAGTCTGGGCAGCACTCTCACTCAGGGCTGTGTAATTTTGTGTGTGCAAAGAGGTTGCTCTCCACTTCAGCCTTGGCAAATGGCTTTTAACCTGCCTCAAGGAGAAAAAAAGTATTACCTGAAGTCTGGATGTGAAGTGCAGCCCTCAACTGGGGTTGCAGCACATAGAGAGCTCTTTAATAGCATACGACTGATAGCTCAGGTTGTACTTCTATTCGTAGATGCTGGGGTTTTAGATGCTTCTGTTGTGTAAGGCCAAACATGTGCATTATTATTTTTAATATCATAATAATAACAATGTACTGTTGCTTGTACTCTATTTTGTGTGGTCTGGCGCATGGAGGATGCAATTACCAGTGTGTGTCTGTAGCACTGTGGGCTTTGTGCTGTTGTGCTAACCCCATCGCCAGCTCTAGGGTACCACAAGTCATCGGTATCTCGCTTCAGCTTTTGCTCAGACGTGGGCTGTGATGAATTAGAAATGTGTTTGTTGTCTTTGGGGTTTTCAGTGGAATGCCCTCATTGAGAGGTGTAAGGAGATGGTCATGGTGGGTAACTATTTCCTCTTTTCCTCCTGTTGGTGTCTGGGCTTCTGGTATATCCTTTATGATCAGTAAGGCTGTACTCCAGGTGGCTCCCCTTCCTGTCATGTCGCATGGGGTTGCTCATCTCAGAGGCAGGACTTCACTTTTGCCTCTGTTGTGCTTGGTGAGGCTCCTGCCACCCCACTTCTCTGGTGGGATCCTTCCAGGCAGCAGCTCTGCCTTCCAGCGTATTGACTGCTCCCTGTTTTGGTATCATCTGTGAACTGGATAGGTGTGCTCTGCCCTCTTTCTGTTGGGCATAATAAACATGCCAAAAAACATTGGTGCCAGTTCTGGCCCTTGAGAGATACCACTGATCATCACTGTTTGCACCTGATGGTCAAGCCAGATTTCCACCAACTTGTCTGCTTATCTGGTCCATAGCTTGCTGATTTGGCTGTGAAAATACTATGGGAGACTGCTGAAGGCTTAGGAAAGTCAAGGTTTGTGTTCTCTCTTCTAATGTTTCCTTGCCTACTTGAGGGCAGGTTTCTCTCTGTCTCCCCATGAGCAGTTGCAGGTCCTGACGTTCATCAGAAACCTGGGCTGGGGATCACCCAGTGTTTTCCATCTCAAGATCGCTTAAGGAGTCTGCATGCACCTTCTTCATCAGAGCTTTTAATTAGAAACACGGTGCCCTGCTAAAGCACAGGATGCCTTTTGTGGGGAACGTACCTGGGGAAAGCAAGCCAAGCTGGTTGGAGAGCTGGGCTAGCCTGATGTATTTGCTGCTGTTCGAGTAGTGTTGGCTACCCTGCCTGAGTCTGGCTCTCTGTGTGCCCAGGCAGGGGTTGAGAGGTGATTCCAGACTGGGAGAGCTTGTAATTTAAGGCAGTGGGGCAATGGACCACGGATGGTCCATGATGCTGTAATCAGTCTGGAGCTGGTCAGTGAGTTATGAGCATGCACACGTACACAGACACTTTAACAGCCTCGCTGAGTGACAGGCACCAATATTACTGTTGGGTCGATGCCAGTCAAGGTGGTGATGACAAATCCAGCTTGGCAGTGACTGCAGCTTTTGCCCATGTGGGAGCAAACCATAAAACCCTGTTCTGGTTCATTTCCAAGCATCTCCCATGGAGACTGTGTAGCCAGGGAAGGAGGCAGTGCTGCACAGCCAGGGGCATGGGCTGTAGGTCTGGTAACTTTGCATTACTGGGTGACCTTCAAAGCCTCCAAAAACACTTCAGAAAGGAAATTAATTACCCCTACCAGACTAATGTGGGTAACTTTTTTGGGGGGTGGGGGGAATGTATTTAACCAGCATCCAAACTCTGCTTGGGCTTGAATGACATCACTTACTTTAATTCCAGAGAAATAACTGTACTTTTCCCTCCATTTCTAAGCATATCACCTGAAACAATAAAGCGTGTTCCTAAGTAAAGCATCACCTTGAACGGGAAACATCCAAGCTCCTGAAGCATGGACGTAAAACTTTTTGCTGCTGGGATGGGAGTTGAGGGTAGCTCTTATAGGAGTTGCTGAATCCTTTTGTTAAGAGAACTTGATCTAATGTGCCTCTTCTTGTGTGTGTGGGAAGACATCCAAAATGTTGCTCAGCTCCAGTCGGTATTTAAAAAGAAAAACAGCAAAGTCAGCATCAGTACCCCCAAAGGGTCACCTCATTCCTAGCTGCGCTGCAGCATTAAAAACAAAATCTAAAACAAGTCTTAAATATTTTCCTAATGCCTGTCTTCCAGACAGGGTGCTTCAGTTCATGCCAACACTTGAAGGCTTTTGCTGGTGAGGAAGTCTGAGCAGGCTTATCACCCACACAGGGCATTGCTGATCCTTACATGGGATTATTTTTAATGTCAGTCTGCTTGAATTTTACTCATATTTACACAGCTGCTAATAAAGCAGGGGAAAGCTATGTATGATATCTCCTTCCCCATCTGATTGGGGTAGATTTTAGGACAGCTTTAACAACTTGATTGGTTATTGATGAATGGGGCAAGAGCCCCCTGGGCTCAGCCTTCATTAGCTGGGACCAGCCTGTTGGCACGTGGCCTCTGCTCTTTCCAGGAGGATGAACTTCCAAGAACAGGAGAGGTGGCCCTGGGTCTGAGAGGTGCAGGTAGCGATATATAACCTAAATCTGAAGGGTCTGTGAGCCAAGACAAATTCAACAAGTAAATTCTTGAAAGAACAAACTATCTTGTAAAACTCTTCAAGCTCAGCATCGTCTTAGTGGGGATCATCAGCAAAGCTCAGCCTGAAGTTTTCAGTTTTATGTTGAAGGTGGTTCAGTTTGGCTCCATAAGTTGGAGAGCTCCCAAGAGACAGCTGCTGTGATTTGATTAGGCTCATTTCTTTGGGAAAAGCAGCTACAGCGGGTTGTCTGGACCAACTGGCCCCTAACCAAAAAGCTTTATCCACCAGCCTTGTCTGCAGCAGGGCTGCTATTGGGATTTCAGTGGGAATGTTCCTGTAGACAAGTTCAGTATGTGTCCACACAGGGTTAGGCTGGAAGCACGTTTTTAGAGCCTGAGCCGTCCTGGTGAAGCTTGGTATTGTTGGACTGTACTCCTGGGGTCCTGTGCTACTGGGGGTCCCTCCTCGGGGAGGATACCTGAGGGGGTTAACTGGGGGATAAGCTCTTTGTATGTTCATAATAGCAAAGAGTAGTCATGCCCCATGCTTGGCTTGTGCCACTCATTGCCCACACTCCTTGGAGTCCCATCAGAGATGTAATGCTTGCCTGGAGAGGAGGAGTATGCAGAGCTAATAAATAGGATAAAATCATAGTGTGGCAAAAATGGAGGAGACAAGCTGCCTGCCCTGGACTCTATTAAAAGAAAAATGTTGTTTTCTTTGCTTTCCAGTGACCCCAGCACCTGGCAGTATGGGTGGGGAGGAGTTCCCTGGTATCTCAGTCATTCCCAAGTGCCTCATCTTGCTGTTTGTGGTAAACAAGTGGCTTCTCAGTGACACGATCCTGAGCTGTCCTCTGCTCTGATTGATCATGCTAGCACCAAAGCATCTCTTTATTAGCATCAATGATGACCACGACCTTTCTGTTCAATCTGTGTTGGAGCTCGCGGTTCTACCCCATGCCAGGAAGGATGGGGCTGGGAGACCTGGGAGTGCTTCCTCTCCCTCCTCCTCCTCCCTTTTGGTGGGATGGAAAAATCCTAAGGCTACCTGCCTCCATTTCTTGAAGCAGGGAAGGTGAGGGGGAAATGGAGGAAAGCCCCTTATATTGCTGTAACTTTCTGAGACATAAAAGCTTTTCTTTGAGAGCAAATCCTCTATTTCTCCCCCCTCCTCATGGCATTAGAGCTAGAGAAATTCCTTGGAAAATAATTTGTCAAGGCCCTGACTGATCAAAGACACATATAAAAGGACCCTTTTTTTAAAGGGGAAAAAATCCCCCTCCAAGCTCAGAATGAATTGGCAATTCATTTACCAACTGTCAGATAAAGTAGCTCAATCCCTATCACGTCTTTAGCTGGAGCTGTGGCCAGAAGGAAGCAATTCTCAGCCCACTGTGCATACATGTTTGGGGTATGTTAGTGATTAGGGTATTCCTGCCTGGGGGATGCAGAAAGATATGACTCAGATTCGCAAAAGAGCCATAAATCTCCCTCCTTTTATTCAAAATGTGTGTTTTATAGCCATTTCCTGGCCAATTTCTGCCTTGAATAAATATGTAACATATCTCTGTGTATAGTTTTTAGGTCCAAGCGTTGGGCTCCCTCTCAAGTGAACTGTCTGCTCAGGGAAAGTTTGAACATTGTTTTCTGCTGTTCCTTTCTTCCCAGAAAACTCCCCTATTGAGTATTAATTGGCTGAGGGTTGTCCCCGTGGCACCTGCTCCTTCCTATCTGTGGTGGGGTCCCCTGGGATGGAACCGGGTGGGAGATGAGACCCAAAGGACCTCAAAAGGTCAGCCAGGCTCCAAGGCTGGATCAACTAGATTGAAAACTGGGGTTTTAGTCCAAAGGCTCTGGCAGGATTTTGGTAATCCCAGGCATGAGCTAGCCCTCACACAGCATTGGATTTGGAAGTCAGCAGCTCAGTAGGTGCCCTGCTCACATCCCAGGACTGCGCTGATGCTCACCCAGGAGCTGGGCTTGCTGCTCTGTGGGATCCTGCTTGTCTCTGCAGCTGAAATCATGCCTAGTTGCTGATTTGCAGGGATAATATTCCTCCAGCCCATGGTACCTGAGGGACTGCCCTTCCCCTTCTCAAGAACAGCATCATCCATACATCTTTCCCCTCCTTATTCTCCCACTCCACATCCTTTCCAGGCACCATGGTGCCACCCAGTTTACTGCCCCTCCCTTCTGTTTTCCATCCCTGTTCCCCAGTGTCACGTCTGTGTGATATTGAAAGGACAGCATAGACCTGAAGGAAAAGGCAGGAGCTGATGGAGAGCAGTGCAGGAGGAAGTAGAGGCAGGGATATTTCCCTGCTCTCAGTTTCCCATCATGGGCTGCACAAGTAGAAATACTCAAGTTCTTTCATAATTGCAGTTCTTTTCTAATGATTGTAAATGATTTCACTGAACTGAGCTGAAGCAGCTGAGAAATGGCTACAGGAAGAGGCTGGATCATTTGTTCTCAGTGTTTAGCCAGAGGATGAGTCCCAGGAAGAAGGAAGAACAACAGGAACAGTTTTGGTTTTGGAGAGAAATATCAAAGCTTTCCATCAGTGTCCTGCTCCTCCAAGTTACACAGGAGGCAGATTCCCCTCAGTAAAACAACAGGAAAACCCATCCCTTTGCAAGGAAAGCAGTAAAAGTTTGGGGTCTGGCATTACTGGTACTTTATTTTTAGCTCTTCCTTCTAATCCTTTAAGCCTGTAGTTCCTTTCTGCTTCCTCTTCCCCTAAACCAGGAGCTGCAATCACTTGGCCCCAATTCAAAGTCTCAAAGCCAACGGCAAAGCTCCCAGATCCCATGCCAGAGAAGTCTGGTAGGGTCCTGAAGTTCATCTCGTAAACGGCTCCATCTGAGAGCTGCTGCACTTGGTGGGAATCTTACCACTAACCCGGAGGAGCATTTTTTTTTTTTACCATGCCCTTAAACATACCCTGCCTATCTCTCCAGCAGTGTATCCTGAGCATACATGCCATTTAAGAATAATGTACGGTTACAAGAAGCAATCTCAAAAAGTCTCCTAAATTTTGGTCCAAGGTTAGGATTGCTCTCACAAATGCAAAAACAATGTGATACTCTGAGTAAAGGATAAAGCAAGGAAGATGTAGCAGAGTGGTGGCTGGGGTATCTTGGGAATTTCTCCTGAAGGTAGATGGCAGGGGGCACAATCCTTCATTGGAGTGAAATGTGTGTGTATATGTCCTTTGGGTGCTCTTCAGTGGAAAGACGCTGCCCTTTGCTGTTTTTCAGTCATCTCTTTTGGGTCAACATGGGTTTTTCATGGCAGGTTTAGCCCTGAACCACTCCCAGCACCAGGTGACATTTACTCTCTTGAACTCTTTCTTCACTATTGCTGCTACATTAGTACCAGGCAGTATTGTTACTGCTGTCATTTATTAGCAAAGTAAATATTTTTGGGGATCTCCCAGGTGCTGGGGATGGTAATTCCCCACCTGGGTGGGGAGGTTGCTTTCAAAGCAAGCACCAGCAGATCTGAAACCCTCCAGACAAGTGTCTTTTACTCAGCTCTGACTGCAGCTTTTAGCTTCATTTCTCTTTCCCCCTGCTGCAGTATCTCCATTTAGGGCCCACTCATGTAAACATTTATAAGCACATGATGGGTTTAACAATGATTCATCCTATTAAAGTCAAAGTGGCTACTCACCGGATAGTTTCCAGAACTAGGCAATAGATATAAAAAGGGCAGGGACCATGACTTTTCTGTGCTATCTAAAGTGGCTAACACTTCAGGCACAACAGGCTCAGTTTTAGAGGAGCTGGCCTCCCTCTGAGTATATATTAAAGCTGCTTAGAAACATGTTTATTTTCCCCCCCCTCTGGGAAGTCTGTTGTTTTAAAGCATCCCAAATTGGTTGAGAGCAGCACTGTCATGTAAATGGTTCTGGAAGAAGGAGGGGGGAGGTAATTTCCTATGCACAGTGAGCTTTTATTTTTAACAACAACAACAATAAAAGTTGAAGTTAAAGCTTCAATGTTCATTTTTGACCCAAGCAAAGGGATTCAGAGGAGTAACACAGAGATAGCACTTTGAAAGGACTTTATTCCATTCCTTGTGGGAGCAATTGTATTTCTCAAGTCCCCAAAACTTTGCCATGGCCAGGAGGGCAGTGCCTGGTCCCCAGCTCGGTGCAGGCATTGGGATGCTGCTCATGCAAATCTGAAGCAGCGGCCAACAGTAGCAGCAGCTACTGCGTGGGGACCATGTGCTGTCCTGGAGAAGGCACTTAGCTCCCCGGGGCTGTGTTCAAGCACTTCAAATACCTCTTTGAAGTGGCCTGTGTACAGCAAGCAGCTCTCAGCCCCCTGGTCCGGGAACCCCCGTGCTGGCTGGGGGAGGCAGGTCAAGCCAGCTCTGTGCTGCTGCAGGGATGCTGCGGCTCTTAGCATGTTTCCTCCATGCACCTTCATCCCTGTTCTCGAAGTGGTGGAGTCTGAGGCTGGCCCTGTTTCCTTAATGAACACGGTGTTTGGGGTTTGGGGAATGGGGAGGGCTGCAGGAGAAGAGCAGAAAGCCTGGTTCAGGCTGGGAGATGGGACAAAGCCAGGGGCAGTGGAGAAGGGGCAGCCCTGGCATATTTCTGATCACCTGGTTGTAAAAGGTCATCAGGGCATCTCAGGAATGGGGCCTTTTTGCACACACTCTTGTGCATTTAGGCAAAGGACCTCAGAGGAATTTCAGGGGACATCAATGTGGTCTTGGAAGCGGACGTGACCTTCCCTGCCCGCCCTGCTGGGGCTGGATGTCAGCCAGCTCCGCGCTGGTAGGCATGTGGCTCTGTCAGCGTGGTGCTAAGCTGGAGCTATTACCAAAAATAGGAATTAAAAATATATCTGATGCTTTCTTCTTAAATGAAGAGTAGAGGTTTAATTAGCAAATGGTATGGTTTTCATGTGAGACTTAGACAAAAGCAAAAGAAAAGTCCAAAAATGAAGCTGTGGCAAAACTCATCTTTTTCATTGCAAGATGATTCAATGTTGAGAAATGTTTGACTTTTTTGAATGATTTATCAACTGTCTTCAAATATATCAGACAATTTAAGTTAAAAATAATCTTTCAGTTGAAAAACTACATTTTGCCTTGAAAAGAAGTTTCAAGAGGAAAAGCTTCCCCTGGGTACCAGTGAAGAGTTCATGGAGATACGTAGCTGCCTGCCATGATGATAGGGAAAAGGAATGAAGTGGGATGATAAATATTTTATAGACACCTTGCAAATACCTTACACTTTTAATCTACTTGATTGGTGGGCAAATAAACACTGAGGTAAAGATGCCAACTTGATATCTTTGTGGGAGTTACAACCTCAGTGGGTGTTTGAAGAAGGTATCGATGGACAAATGAGACTTCTGCAAAGAGAAAGGTGGTAAAGCATCCTGCTTTACCTAGCATGAAAGCAAAATAAATAAATTAAATAAAAAATCCAAAGACACCGAACATGGCCAGGCAGTTGTTTTAGAGGAAAAAATACAAATAAAAAAAAAAAAATCAGAGTTGCCAGAAAAAGCCTCAAGAAGATCGTGGTAAGGCTGACTGAGGGAACACCTGGGGAAGATTGATTAAGAGACAGCCAAAGTGTTTGTGTGATTTATGAGGAGTGGTCCTGGCTTTAGTAGGAGTTCTTTGGAGATATTGCTGCTATGGTGCAGGACAAAGAAACTCCTGGATGCAATATAGTTACTGGATTGTCAAACAGCACTTGATAAGGTTGCCCGACTGGGATTATTATCCTAGCAAGGGAGAAACTGAATATGAGGTTGAATGGGTTGTGGGACAGAAACTTCCTTCAATCACAGAATTTCTAGGTTGGAAGAGACCTCAAGATCATCAAGTCCAACCTCTAACCTAACACTAGCAGTCCCCACTAAACCATATCTCTAAGCTCTACATCTAAACGTCTTTTAAAGACCTCCAGGGATGGTGACTCAACCACTTCCCTGGGCAGCCCGTTCCAATGTCTAACAACCCTTTCAGTAAAGAAGTTCTTCCTAACATCCAACCTAAAACTCCCCTGGTGCAACTTAAGCCCATTCATCCTCGTCCTGTCACCAGGCACGTGGGAGAACAGACCAACCCCCACCTTGCTACAGCCTCCCTTGAGGTACCTGTAGAGTGCAATAAGGTCACCCCTGAGCCTCCTTTTCTCCAGGCTGAACAAGCCCAGCTCCTTCAGCCGCTCCTCGTAAGACTTGTTCTCCAGGCCCCTCACCAGCTTCGTAGCCTTTCTCTGGACTCACTCGAGCACCTCCATGTCCTTCTTGTAGCGAGGGGCCCAAAACTGAACACAGTACTCGAGGTGCGGCCTCACCAAAGCTGAGTTCAAGGCACTGCAATTCTCTCCATACGTCCAACCTAGTGTAGGTATGTCTGTCTGTCCGTCCATCTAACTATTTACTCAACCAGCATTGGTGACTCTTGCTCCTCCCTGCTGGCAGCTGGGAGCAATTCGGTGCGGTGGAGGGAAGGCTGCTTCACCTGGAAGAGTATTTGGGGGACTCCCAGGATGCCCTGTGGGACTTGAGCTTCCTTATGTGAGGAGAGGGAAGGTTCTCCTGGGGGTTGGCTGGTGGAGCTGGAATCTGGGAGCCGTCTCCTGGCTGTCCATCCAGGCTGGCACCCTTGCAGGGAAAGCAGAAGTCTTAACTGGAGACGAAAGGTACAGCTGGGCTGTACTCTGATCCCATCTCTGCTCCTGTCTGTATTTTCTGAGAGGCTTCTACCCCCTCCTTTTCCTCTTTCACTCCCTGTGTTTTGATCACCTTTCTCTCCAGGGTCTCTGAAAAGCTTCATGCAGGGGTGAGCTGCAGGCCCACTGGCACCAGCCCTTCCCTTTGAACGTAAGCCAGGAAGCCCCCAGGGAGCAGTGGCCACGAGTGGGAAACCACAGCTCCGATAAGTCCAACCTTCCTCTTTCAAGTGCTCAGTGCTCCGAGGCACTGGAGCCTCCACATTATGATTTGATGAATAACTAGACGATGTCTGAGAGATGGCAAAATGAATACACAGTGTTTCCCAGCTGGATAAAGACAGGAGAACTGATAAGAGAAGTTGGATAGCTTTGGCTTTTGGTGTGAGCAGTGACCTCAAGCGATGTTTTATTAATGTTGGCAAAATGGGGGAGTTTAAGCATCCCTGGAGTGTGCAATGCCCAAGGGTCTGGAATATGCAGCCTCGTATATGCTGTCTTTCAAATACAGCAGAGTTTTCTGTAATCTCTGAGTTTCTTTGTTTTTATGTCATTCTGAGTTCTCTGGGGAAAGACAATGACTGGGCTGTGTTCCCTCTCCTTTGATAAGGTTGTAGCTCTTGGAATTTCTCTCTGAGGAGCAGCTTTCAAAGATGCCTCTGAAAGGGAGGGAGGCAGACAGGCAGCTTTATAGGCGCTGCTGCTGCTCTACTCAAGACACAAGGTACAAACCTGCTTCTGGCAGTTGGACTAGATGACTTTTGCAGGGCCCTTCCACCTGAAATATTCTATGCCATTCTTGCTGTTCTTCTCTCCAGGACCTAAATTACAAGATGTTGTTCATTCCTGGTCAATGGTCACTGTCGTTGGCATAAAAATGTGTACATCTGGAATCATATGATGAGACATCAGAAAGTTTGCAAGGTCATATCAAGAAGCCAGGCTATTAGAGCAAAAGGCAAAGGAGGAAAGCACAAAGTCTTTGCATAAATCACAAATCTTTGGATGCCTTCAGCTCTAAGGCTGGGAAAAACACAGCCTGAAAAAACATGTGGGACTTCAGGGTTCCCTTTACTAAGGCATCAGCTGGGGACTTAAAGACAGGCTATGGATATTGCACCACCTTGGGAAAGTGTCTGAGGTGAGCACACCTCAAATAATGATTATATTTCTTGTGGCTGTGGGGAAGGATGCTACGGACCTATGGCCTGGGGCAATCAGGATGAGTCCAGGGCAAGGATTCTCTTGTAGGGGACCTAAACAGTTCTTTCCCTATTTAGGAGGGGAATGGCTTACACTGGTATTGGGGTGGAGGTTCCAAGCCACTGGAGCCATGGTCTGGCCATTTTTCCAAAAAGGAACTTCAGACAAATTTATTCCCTGGTAGAGTGGTAAAATGAGGGAGGCAGTTAAAACAAGGCCACGAAGGTCTTATATGCTTTTAAGACCATTTCTATAGAAAAAGAACTGTGTGGAGAGCTCAGAAGGAAATGAGTAGGAGTATGAGAGGAGTGGGACAGGATATGATAAGGTGCAACAGGGATGTTTTGGCACTTCTTGAGAGCTACCTGTACACCTGTCCTGACCACCCTAATGCCACCTGAGAGGGGCTTTTCCAGTAAATTCACACTCTGGCTCTTTGTGTATGATGCCGTCTTGAACCAAGACTTGAGTAAAGCAGGTCCACGTGGAGGAGAGCACCACCTTTTCTGGGGGAGTCAGCCTGTGAGTTGCATCTTGTGCTGGCATCTATCTGATATATATTCTTACAAGCACTGTAATCATCAAAGATTTGGGAGCTTTCATATTGCATAGTTCTGTAAATCCATCCCCAAATACGCTTTCCTTGTGGATGAAAGCTCTGTGTCCAGGAGAGCTTGTCCTTGCCATCTAATTTTAGACATCTAAAATGTAGGTGTGGAATCTATGCTACCCACGCTACCTATCCATGCTTTTCTTTAAGCAGAGTGCATAACTTTTGGCTCCTAGGAACACTGCAGGTTTTGTTCTGCAGCAGAAGTACAGATGAAGGGCACGCTTGTGGGGATGCCCCAGAAGTGCAAGACAGTGAGCTGGCTTTGGGTGAACACCCGGCCTTGGCACAGAGTCAGGTTTCTGTTCTGAGTCTCACGTATGCCCAGACAGAAAGATAAATAGGAGTGAGGAATGGTGGTTGAATCAACAGAAAATCAGCTACTATTCTGATATTTGCTCTTGGTGGTGTTTACATTATTTTAAAGCAGAGACAGACAACAAACTCTAATAATCACAGCAGCAACAACAAAAACCGCCACCAGGCCTGTTTCCTAACTCATGCTCTGGTGTGGACCATCTGCTGCTCGCTGCTTGTGCTATAGCGCTGCTCGGGAGCGATAAGGAGCACACAGCCTCCTGTACTTTAAAGTGCACTAGAAATAGAAAGAGAGATACAGTGCTACAAAAGGAAACCGGCTGGCTTCAGGCTTTCCCAGGGCTGATGGTGGTTCAACACCCAGGAGCCCCATGTACCCCTGCAAACCAAGGACAAATTTTCCATTCTCTGTGATGGGCAGTAGCTCAATCTGCTAGTCAGAATGGAGACAGACCTTCTTCAACCAGATATACTGGGATGAAGACATCAGTGAGGTAAATGGCATGTATACCCCTGGGGAAAAAAAAAAAAAAAGAAAAAAGAAAAACAAAACAAAACAAACAAAACAAAACAAAAAAAAGCTTTGGCTGAAGCCCTTTGGTCTAGGACTTTCTTTTCCTTTTGGGTATAAGGCAGCCATAGACTTGATGGTAGTAGAAAAACAATGGATTCCTTAAGAAAATATCTTGATGAACTTGGTATCTTGTATCAGAAAAATTCCAACAGTTCACATATATATGATGACAAAAAAAAAACTCCTCCTCTTCCTCCTCCTCCTCTCATTTGGAAGGGACAAGGAACCTTGGGCAGCTTGCGGATTGGATGTCGCCCTGCTTGGGCTCCTGTAGTTCTTCAGAGTCTGCTGATGTTTTCTTTCGGTTCATCCCACAGATGGCAAATCCCTTCCAAACCAATATCTACAGAGACTGGCAAGCGTGCTAGGTGATGGAGTGGATAACTTTTCCAGCAGACATGGGCTTGGACAGGCAGGACCAAAGAGTGCCAGACTCTCCGGTTTCCTTGTACTTGGCAAGGTGCACAGGGGAGGGAGATGGCCTCTGTACAGCCACGCTCTTTGCCCAAAGACCAGCCTTAGGGAGCACTTGTTTCACCAAGTTTTAGGCCAGTAAAATACCCTAGTTATATCAAGCATTTGTTTAAATCTGTGGACCTCAAGGGGACCATCCAGCCTTTGGCCACAAAGTAAGCGAGGTGAGATCACCACACGTGCTTGCACAAGCTGGCAAGTAGTGCACACAGCCTCTGGCTTTGGGCATGCACAGAGCCTGTGGTACAGCATCTTCACCAGCACTGTTCTCATTCTTAGTCCAGCACACACCTCACCATGCACCTTCATTTTCTTGAGGAGAGCTCAGTTATGCACCTGCTTAACTCTTCCATAGAGGCGGACCCAGGAGACCAACAGCTACGTAATAGGACCTAATCCCCATTTTCCATCCCACTGGCGCATGTTCCTCTGCCCTCCAAAGCAAACATTTCAGCGTGCATGCAAGAAAAGGGCCACTTTCTGTGGATAGTTTAGCTATCTCCTTAGGGAAGAGACCTAGGAAAATCTTTGGAATCTTTCTCACTGGCCCAAGTGAGTTGAGAGAGAAAATTTTGCTTTGCAGGTTCAAGAACTGAAATAATTTTGGTTTTGCTTGCCATCAGAGATGAACTTGAAAGGCAATTCATGAGAAAAAAGGGGGTGGCTGTTTGTAGAAACCACAAAAATCTTTCTAGGACCTGGCTTCCAATCTTGCTGCACTTGGATTAACCATTAGTTTTCAACCTGGACATCAACAAGAGTCATGTGTGAACAGCTTCTCTGTAAAGCAGGCAGTAACACTGTGGGAAAGCGCAACTAGCAGCAAAAATTTGCTGCTGCATAGGTCAATGAATAGGCAGCTGATATTTGAGCAGAACTAGCTCCATCCAGATCTGAAGCTGTTAATCTGTGCTAAAGTCCCAATGGTGTTCTTCCTCTTATGCCCCCTCCCTAATTCAGAGGGGGAAATAAAATATAAAAAAATATATATAAAAAAATAAAGTGGTAGAAACTGCCTTTAAAGAGGAAATTGTCTAATTATAGGTCATGGCAGATGCTATGCATTCTGCACGGGGGGATGATAGAATCTACCATGACTGGAAAAGACATCGGCCTCTTCAACTCCATCAGTAAAGACTTCCTCCCATCCGGCCCTGAAAAGGGAGAACCGAATGGTGGTTTTGTGCATGGGAAGGGTGGCTCGTTACACAGGAGGAATCATGCCCTGGATGCCTGGGGAGGCAGGATGTCAAGCTTGGAAAACCAAGCATTTATTTTGGAAAAGCAAGCTCCAGCTCTCATCTGCACACGGATGCACTTCACTTTCCTTGCCTTCTCTAGCCTTCTTTCATGTCTTTCCAGGCAGCATTCCTAGAGGATAAAGAGTCGTGCACCCAGCAGTCCTGCCCCTCTACCCTGGGGTAATGCTGTCACTGCCACTGGCTGGCAAGAAGATGCCTGGCAGAAGATGGTGAAACTAATGGCAGGCTGCTTCTTCCCGATCTCCTTACGGTGCTGCCCTGCTGGGATGCCTTGGCTCCTTCTGTTTCCCACACTTCAGGTTGCTTGGTCCTTCCATGAGTTTCTAAATTGCTTTGCAAGAAGCCAAAGCACCTGTTCAGTGAACTCAGATGATTCGGGAAGCTGGCAGAAATGTTCTTCCTGGATGGGTGTTTTTATTATTATATTTTAATTGCAGGTAAATATGATACTTTCCCTCCTGAAGCACCTGGTGTGATGCCTTATTAGTTCTCTCTTCTTCCCCTCTTGACAACAGCATCTCTCCCCTTACCATATTTTAATTGCTGAAGTTTGCCTGTGTTGGATGAGTCAATTTCAGCTCTCTGTCCTCGCTCCATGAACCTTCTCCCGGTCAGCAGTCACATCTTGCCTGCCAGAGATGCCTGCTCTGCACCAGCCAATGTCACTTCCAGAGCCCTGCTATTCCTGCTGGATGGATAATGGCATCACTTGGCCTTGCCAGCTCTTATTTCTGCCTAATGCAGCCGTCTGAAGTCAGTCCAGGAGTCTGATTCTGAATTAGAGAATGACAGCGAGGACTTAATCTCATGTACAATTAGTGCTCAAGACTCAGCTCTAGAGATGTAAGTGAAGAGGCTTCTGCTATTCACTTTTTTTCAGCAACAGTCCAATAATCCTCTAAATCCAAACTTTGGATCGCTGTGTTATTATTTTGGAAGGGAGAACAAAAATAACAAAACTAAGCCCACTGCAGCCCCTTGAAGTGGACTCAAATGGAAATAAAATTCCTTTGCAGAGTGAGCTTTGGATTTATTTTTCATTCCATGTCCAAAAATTACTTGGAAAGATCATGTCGGCCAAAGGCCAGGGTCTAGTCTGTGTACCTGTGCTGCTGTCCAGATGGAGGAGAAAAAGAACAGATGCGTTGAGATGAAGAGAAGGATTTCAGAGCATGTTTTCAAAGCCTCCTGTTCATTGAAAGGGCTGGAAAGCAAATTAGAAAACATATCTAGGGTTTCCTTTGAACATAAGGAAAAAATTGACTTGGATGCTGCTAACGTAGTGCCTTTCCAGGCTTACTGCGATGAAGAAATGTCATTTGCTTTCTCGGGACTCAACCCAAAATCTCCCTTTGGTCAACTGCCTCTCTGCATTGGGCAAGCTGGTGTGGGAGGAGACAAGCACATGGGAAGCTGAATGAGACTTTTAAAGCACTTGGCCTTCCCATAATGGAGGCTAAAAGTTGGCAAATGGTTTGGTATTTTGTTTCCTATGACTTTGCTTGAGTGTCCAGCATGGTCCATGATTGCAGTGCTCTCATGGATTCATTAGTTATAAGCAAATAGAAGGAAAGATCCTTTGGCTAGTCTGGATTTGGCTATTTTTAGGCAGTGTTGCCTGCAGCTCTGATCCAAAGGGGGAAGCTGGGCAGTTGCATCTGCCACAGGTGGTGCATGTGCTCCAAAGGCTGGCACAAGTGGGCTCCTGCTTTCTAGTCCTTCGGTTTGTCTGCACCAGTTCTACCCAACTTGTCCTCTGCCAGCAACCTCAGTGCCTCTCTCTGGCCATGAGCAGATCTACCACCTCCTATGGAGATCATGGTACTGCCCACGTCCCTCATCTCTGGATCCAGGCAAATGTGGATGGGCAAATGGATGCCGTGCATCTGTCCCATCTGGCACAAGGCAGCAGGATGCGTAGGGAAGCCAGAACCTTCCTGCACCTGTTGCAGCCTTATTGGGGCTTCAGATGCTGGCAGCTTTGGATCCAGGATGTGGATATCAGACTCCCTCCCTCTTCTCAATCTTTTAGACATACTGTTTTTCAACTACAGTAGATTTTTGAAAAACAAGGATTGATTCTCTTCCTGCTACGTGGCACAGAAAAGAAAAAGACACCTAGACTAGTATCAGCAATGATTTCCATAGAAACCTTTATTTTAAGCAACTTTGGGGGCTGATAATGATGTACGTTCAGTAAAGGTGAAGCTCTGGCAGTTGAAGCTCATGTTGGAATTTGTGGTGCTAAAGCTGAAACCAGAGGATCTAACATGGAAATCAGTGTGGGGCCAATGTTGAATTTGAAGGAAAAACACGGTGCTCGTATTGAAATGCTCTAAGGCCATCCATACAAGCAGGTAAAGCCAGTATGGAAGAAAATATTGAACTTGACCAAGAATAACCAAATGGAGGGCTAATATCCAATCTCAGATGTATGGAGAGCAGACCCTGTTTTCCATTTATAATATTGCTTTACAACCTTCTGGCAGACTTCCTTAACCTTAGAGCCATACTCAATTCCCTTCCCACTGAAGGCCTATGTATTTCACCACTGTGGACTGAGTTTTGTGATAATAATGAGCTAGTCTCTACATGTCCAGAAATCGCAATGAGAAAAGCAGAATTAACAAGTGTGAAAAGTCTGTTCTTGCAGAGCCCAGTGCTGTATCTGAGCTGCAGCAAGCTGTCAAATGCAATGCAGGCTGAATGGATCCAGACTCCAGCCTTTGTTGTGGGAAATTGTGGAAGTTCCTTACCTCCTTGACAGAGATGCTGAAAAAGAGGCACCGAGGTTTGCACCCAGCAAAAAACAGACCTTGCAGCATATTTAGGCTCTAAATTTTGCCGCAGCTCTTCTCTGAAAGTGGATTTATGACTTCATCCTTCCTTCTCAGCCTACCCAAGATGTGTAACTCAGCACATGCCAAGAGCTTCTAGGCTTGAATACCTAATGAGGAAAGACTTTAGAAGTGATGTTAAAACAGAAAATGGGGCTGCTCCTGGTGAGAGAGCACAGGGGAAAGGCCAGGAGAGATCATACCCACCTTGTTTCCTCTCACCTGTGCTGAGCCAGCCACATATTTACACCTTCTGAGCCTTGATCCTGACTTTGATGGGCTCACACTCCACTTACTGTGCCAAGTGGTAGCCCATGCTGAAAAGGGTGCTGGAAGAAACCCTGAGTATGAGGCATGTTATTGCATGGGAGAGGAAAAAATCCCTCAGCTAGATGCATAGCAGTGGAAGATTCATGCATGGAAGATCTGTGCCTGAAAAATTGTCTGTCTTCAGCTGTCATCTACCTTAATAAAGGCAGGATGAAGAGGGAATGACTTTTCTTACCTCCTTAGACTATCACAGCTACAGCAGCCCTACGGCAAAACTGGATCAGCATGCGGAGAGGGAGACAAAGTTGTCTCTTTAGAGAGACAAGCAGACAGACAAATAGACAGCTAGCCAGATTCTTCTCTGTTATATGCATGTAACTCCAAAACTATTAAAGGAACTATTTGTAACCAGGAATGGAATCAAACTGCTGGCGTAGTTCACTGTAAAAGATTTTCAGTTCAATCTCTGATGGCACTTTAATAGGAACAGCTACTCATCAGCAATGTCAGGGTTAAATACTCCCAGCATGTGTGCAATTGCAGAAATACCCCGAGAAGAATCAAGGAAATATTTCCATCTTAAACTGCGATAAGGAGTGAAAACGTGCAACTCATTCCATATGGTGGCTGGGAGCCCTGAGCCAAGCGGAAAGCCACGGAGTCTGCCAATGCGTAAGAACTCACAAGCCTGATAAATGAGCGCCTTGCTTAGGGAAAGCCAGAGACGAAGTCGCACTGGAAAGAAGAAAACTGAAGAAAAGTGAGGAGCTGTTTTTTTCTC
>NC_048907.1:6798127-6986489 GCF_011077185.1 Oxyura jamaicensis
TTTGTTTAAGAGGGAGAGAGAAGGGAGAAAAAAGCCAAGTCCTACCCATTTTTCTTGTTGGATGGCAGCAAGAATTTCTGGAAATGTTTTACATGTCAAAGATTTACCCAAGCTGGGATGTTTGTGGACAAGTCATTATGCAACGAACAAATAAATCAGGAAAAGCAATGGGAAGAGTCTATCTTCTCTCCTGCTTTACAAAAATGATCCTGGGCTGAGACAGCTGCATTCTTCTGGGGTACCCCGTGCAAGCCAGGATGCAAGTGCCCATGAAGTGGAGGAGCAATCTGAGGTTTCTCCAGCACTGAGGCCACACTGCATTCAGTTATACAGCAATGAGAGATCTGTGCAGATCATGCCAGGAGGGAAAGGATAGCAGGGAGAGCTATGGCCATAAAGGATCTGAGCAATGAGCATCCTCTGGCAGCAGGGAGCGGGCCCCCAGCAGCTCTCCAGCCACCACCATCCCCAGCACCAGGCATGGGTGCTTGGCCAAAGAGAAATGGGGCCGTGTCTGGCACCCGGGGTCACGGAGCAGGGGCGAAGGCGAGAGAAGGGGGCCGTGCTGGAAGGGAGCAGAGGGTCAGAGCAGATTGCGTGTCTCCTGCTCGGTGCCTGAGATTTGACAGGTCCGCATTCTTGGCTGAAGGGATCTGGCTGTACAATCGATTTCAGGAGAGGAGTGGGTAAAATCATAGCTTGGCTGCCTGGGGGAAAGGCTGCTCCTTTGAAAAAGTCTCCCTATGGGTAAGCAAGTCACCTCCGACAACCTGAGCATGCTCCTGTGTTCAGTAGAATCAGAAATGGGGGAGGAAATCAACGACACAAAAAAAATCATGAAATCATCTCTCCTGTTCCTTCTCCAAACAAGGATACTTCATCCAGAAGATGTTTTGAAGCTATGGATATAGAAGCAGTTAGATTCCCTGCAATGAACAGCAATAGGAAATCTTAGCTAAGCAAATTTGTTGTGATGAAACTGGGGTGGCTGCTCAGACATAGGCACTGCTGCGTGGGCAGAGAGCAGTCAGACCTGTACTCAGTGACTTCACCCAGATGAGGCACACAAAGCCAAGAGCATTTTGTTGGGCTAAAAAGAGCAACAAAAAGAGCAAACCCTGCAGGTTGTAAATTGCTAGGCAAGGTGATAAATAGTACATGAACTGGCCAATACTCTCTGTCTGGAAAGCTGAAAAGAAGCCTGCCTTCTCATGAGCCTAAAATATTTCTTTTTCTGGAGTACCTTAGTTTCCAGCTATGTGCCACAGTTGCTCACTTGCCAAAACATTTGTTCTCTAGCCTGACCTTCTGTCTTGTAGCTGCTGAAAAATGCAGCCTCTCCAAATCTCCCTGGCAAAAGGGAAATAAAAGCTTCCCGTCTTGGTGTGCCGCGTTACAGCAGCTGCCTCCTTACAGCAGTGCCTGGCTGTCCAGGTGATACCCCTCGTAAATACACATGGGTGACTTGTATTGCTAGAGCAGTTTGGGTAGAAGGAGGTTGGTTTGCTGGCTGCAGGTACCAGCCTGGATCATTGTGGCTGCAGCAGCAGCCTGGGAGAGCTTCATGGTGCAGGTGCTGGGATGGAGGTAGAGAAAAGGTGTCCCAATCTCACCTGTAAAATGCAATAAAGCTAATGTGGTGGAGCACAGAGGTGCAGGGATTTAGGATGATGTCCTTGATTATGCAAGGCTTCTCAGGTCTGCCTGCTAGTGTACCAGCTGGTGTCCTCAGTGTCTTCCTGAGGACCTATTCAGGGTTTGTTTGGGTTGCATTGAGACTGCTCTGGTTGCTGCTAAACCCGATCACGACATTACCTCCCTGGCGTGCTCCTGAACATGTCCCATCCCCCTTGCCACCCCTTACATCCTCCTGCACAACTCGTGTCATTGCTTCCTGCTCAAGCTCTGGCCGGATGCTTCTCTTCAGCTGTGGCCTGAGTTTGCTGTTATTCCTCCTCTGATCCTGCCAGCTTCCCCTGCCACCCTGTGCTGTGGCCTCTACAGCGCTGTCAGCTCCCCTTTGGTGTTGCCTAATGTGATGTGCATGCTCCCAGGCTCATGGCAGGGAGGTGCTGTGAAATCCCACCCGTCCGTGCCCACAAGCCTGACATTTATTATTTGTTCAGGCTTTCTTTAGCCAGCCCAAGACACTGCAGGGAAGTCTTCTCCATGCCTGAGCTGGCCAAAAAATCAGTGGGTGGGTGGAAAATCTTCAGAGACTGACTGTTGAGACTTCTCAGATGATGGTCCTTTTGATTTCCATTTAAGAACAAGCTGAAGAGCTAATTTTGATTATGACATCTCTCTGTCCTTGCAAAATGCCCCACCGCTGAAAGGCATAGGCCTGAATCCTAGGGACAGATTTTCCTTTGTGTTTTATTTTGTGCCGTTATTTACAGCTCTGAAAAATATCTGTAAATATGCTCAGTTTCACACTCCGTTCTCCTACGCAATGTCTACATGGCCAAACAGATCCCGTCAAAGATCTCAAAGGCTCTTAGGCACCTAATTTTCACCAGCAGGGGTTAGATGCCTGTACAGCACGAGATTTGGGTCCGAATTGATTTGCCTCATCCTGTCTGCATTACACAAGAGTGTCTGCAGCATCTGGAGGAGCCCTTGAGCCTGGGAAATTCCAGACGTGCAGTTTGCTGCTGCTGCTGCTGACCTTTCATCATCAGCTTTGTGCCATGTTGAGAAACCAGCAAGAGGTCCATGGGCCTCTACTTCCTACATCAACATTAATCCAATCAGAGGTGGCTACCGAGAAATCAGCCTCATTTTCTAGCCTCTTGTTTCAAGCAGATTAATATCTAAGTTGCTTAAGTACAGCTGTAGGTCTTCTAAAGCTCCTCTGGGTGCAAATAGCCGGTTCATCAGGACCCATCCAGCACCAGATCAGCTGCCAGCTACACCTAAATGTACAAACTTCATGTAAGGTGGGTCTTCACACCCTGCCAGCCATCTGGGTGTCTGACTGAGCTTGTTCCCAGCAGGTTTCCAGTTTCCCCATGGACATGTCTCCTTGGTGGGAACGTGGACCCAGTTGGAACGTCCCTTGCTACCCTTTAAAGACTTGAGCATATTGAATAGGAGTCTCTTTGACTCAATGAGGTCTCATGAGGTACTGCTTCACTTAAGAAATAATACTTAGGTTTTCTCCTTTATTGATCCCTTTGGAGTGACTCCTTACTACCAGTGATGGTGTTTCAAATCACCTATGATAGGTCCTGGAGTCCCTTCTCCTGCTATCTAGTATCCTGTGTCATGGGGGCTTCCTGGTAAGTCACTGCTCACAGGGAAGAGGGTCTGGAGCTCTGCCGCATCTAACATACATCAAAGTGTCACCTCCAGGCCAGATGTTTTGGAACAGATACTCCGGAGGCAGCTCTTCATCTAGTAGGAAAAGGCATAGTTCCCTTGATTTATTCCTGGCTGTGTCAATTCAGTGCAGCAAAGGGCTTGGCTGGTTCATTCTTCAGTTACCTCATTTGAAATTAGAGAGATTTTTCCCCAACGCTACACTAAGTCCTTGAAAAACTCCATCAAACTGGCTTCAGTCACTGTGTCTGCTTAGGACAACGTAAAACCATCTCCAGAACAAGGTAAGACCAAATATCTGTCAAATTTCCTCTTAAAGGGAACTTTGTGAGGAATTCTGCAAACCCTGTGTGGGCATCATCCCCCATGGGGGGATATCCCCAGGCTGGAGCTCATCTCTTGCCCTTTGGCTTTGCTGGCCCCACTGATCAACACAAATTTGGGAACTCATCTGCATGTTTTATGAACCAGGTGGGTGTTCATGTTCTCCCCTGATATTTAATTTTATTTAATTATTTATTTATTTGCCAACGTAGGCAATTGGAAAACTGTAGCAAAGGTTGAAACATTTGTTTTTCAAAGTTTTTTTGTTTGTTTGTTTTTGTTTTCCAGTCAATGAAAAATTCCCTTAATAAAACTCTCCTTCTGAAGGCCTTCCTGGGACTAAAGCTTGGAAGACGTGCCAATCTCCTGACCTGAGGTCCTGGCTCTGACTTCTAGATGGAGAAGACACAGCTTTTAAGTCAGGTCTGTATCTCCCAAGCCTAAACCACAAGCGAGGCTCGTGCTGGCCTTGTGCCTTTTGGACAGAGTAGGTCTGTTAGAGGTCTTGCTGTGTAGACATCGGGATAGACATGCTGGCTCAGATCAGAGATGCATCTACCCCAGTATCCTGTCTCTGATGGTGCCAGTAGCAAATTTTTGGGGCAAGATATAAGCTCATAGCAAGCCCCATGTGAGACTTCCCATGGCCCTTCCAACTCACGGCAATTTGCAGCCGAAGGACTTCCTGAGCTCCGAGTCATATCTGCATCCTTGTGTGTAATCATCCTTGATGGATCTTTCAGTTTCTTTAATTGCTGTTTGAACCCATTTGCGCTTTTGGCTTCCACGATACTGCATGACAATGAATTCTACCACTTAATTATGTGCAGTTTAAAAATATAACCATAAATCATAAGTCTTCAATTATCATAAAAGCCTTGCATTTGGATGAGATTGCCAGCATGGATAAAGTCTGCATAATTACATTTTGTGTATTATGTCTACGGAAATGGGAGCCTCATACCAAAGTGCAGGGGATGCATGCGACTCGTTTATG
Source organism: Oxyura jamaicensis (assembly GCF_011077185.1). NCBI lineage: Eukaryota > Metazoa > Chordata > Aves > Anseriformes > Anatidae > Oxyura > Oxyura jamaicensis. Next base: position 6,802,770 of record NC_048907.1, read on the forward strand.
GCAAGGTCTTCAAGAGAGGCTCATTCAGGATTCTTCAGCTCTCAGCTGCCCGATGGCATGTGCTTTGGCAGGGTCTGGTTTATACAGAGCTGTCCATCTGTTTTCTTTTCCCCGGAGCAGCTAGTAGGAAAGGTTTATCCATCTTTTCAGGCTGCTGTGGTCTCTTGTGTTTAAGGGGAAAGGTCAGGGTAATGGATGCTTTTCCTGTGACTTTTGTTTCTCTATGAATTTGCTTGCTTTTGAGCAATTCTGCAGTTCTTTCAAACCTACCCACTGATTCCCCAGCTATGGCACAGCCTGAAGGAGCTTTCTTGTGAAAACATACACAAGCCTTGGGCTTGCTACTCACAGACCAAGTAGGAAAGCCTGGCTTTGCTGGGGAACTCTGCTGGGAAATTAATTGCTGGCCGGATCCTTACTGAAAGGTGAGGAAAGCTTATGCATGCTTTGAGGACCAACCTCAACCATTGCCTGTTTGTTTCTGTGCTAAGACAGACTAATAAGTGCTTGCTGGAAGAGAAAAGCCCAAAAAGGCTGACAGTGAGCCTGAACTGCCTGATTCAGCTCTGGTCCACCCCGTAGGCAGTTTCCAGGTGGGCTTCCATCTGTCAGAGCAACGTGACGGGGATTTTAATCCCAAGGCTGTGGAGCTTGTTCTGCAGAGAGGAGGGGACATGTGCTGTGTCCTCCACGCAGCTCAGAGAGCTGGATCTGCTCTGCTTCCTGGCACTGTCACTTCCCAGCAAGCGACTTTTGGGGTGACAGTGACAAGGGGCATGTAATTCTGTAATGTTTTCTGATGGGGAAAAAAACAAACAAACAAAAAAAAAAAACACTTTTTTTTCCTCGTGGTGGTGGTAACCCTGGCACCATGAGCTCCCAAGAGTTTCTCTGGGCTGCTTGTGGCCCTGAATTTTGGGGAGAAGAAAGGGGGCCTGGTTGTTAATACCTCAAGCTAAGTAAAATCATCTGCGCTGGCAAATTCTCCAGGAGATGTACAGTTCAGTGCTCGTCAGGCCAGGATATTAAATTAAGCAATTTTCATCAGATAACACATCTTCTGGTTCATGTAACATGTCCAGCAAATCACTGCACTCATAATTCAGCCTGATTGAAAGTGAGCTGCTAATCCATTTCACTTTGGAGACACATGGTAGCTGGGCAGCTCCTCCCGTTGGCAGCTTTGCACATGGACGTGCTCCCTTGGGTGCTCGTCCCCTCCCCGCGTCCCTCTGCGAGGTCAGGCAGATGGTGCCTGTCTTTGCTGACCCTTTCCATGCTAGGTAGCATGGCCTGGATTAGCTGCTACTCGGGGGGTCCTTTTAAGTGATGAAACCTGCATTTGGGGGAATTATTCTGCCTCAGTTCCCTCCCAGCAGATGTGGATGGTGGAAATCCCTAGTGAGGTTTGTCTCTAGGTTTGCATCCTATCGCTCCCCTCGGTGGCCCTGAGCTCCTGTCCCATCCAGAAGAACTTTGCTCTGGTTTTCTAATGAAAGCTGAGTTACCTTGTAATTGCATGGCTCCAGAAGCCGGGCCTTGAGGAAAAGCACAAATATCTGGTGTCACGAGGTGGTTCATGAAAGGGACAAGGGTTCTTTCCCAGGGTCAGCCTGTCTCTGAAGGAGTCTTTCTCCTGATAGACTAGAGATCAACATTCAGCTATCTCAGGTGAACTGGGTATTTTGACATTATGGACATCCATGGTCTGCTTGTGACTGCTTGCCGTGCACCTGCACAACCACCTGGGCTCAGAGAGTGGCTGTGCACCATAAGCAGTCTCACCCACCACATTTCTCTTATGTCAAGATGGAAAATACCCATTTCCAGAGCAAGAGACAGGAGCCAGAGACAGCCCCACACCTCCCCAACACAATTAGTGAACGAGACATGAGTTGCTTCATTAAAGCCGAACAACACTAGGCAACCACATCATTATAAAATACCCAGGAAATCCTGTAGCCAGGCAGACTGGTGACATCCCTCTCCCCCTGCAGAGCCTCTGTCTCCAAACCCCGATGACCTTCCGCTTGCTTGGTCTCCAAATCCTGCTGCTTTGCTGCCAGGCAAAAGCCCTGAGGGGTGGGGATCCGTCCCCTCCTTCCCCTCCATTTGAGGTCCCCCATTTTCAAAGCTTGGCTCTCTGCAGCCAACCCTGCCCGCTTGTAAAAAGGCCTTGGAGCAAAATAACGTGACAGGTGAACATCTCCTGTTCGGATGGGAGGGTTGGGGCTCAGTAACAAAGGGCCATGTTTGTCCTGGGCAGGCAGTGGCTGCAAGGGAGCAGCAGTGCTGGGATGCCGTGAACCAGCTGCAATTCAGCATGCCATCATTTCCTGGAGATATATATTGCAGATAAAAGGTGTCTGTCTATGTTGAGTCATTCCCTGTTGTTATGGCACTGCTGTAGTGCTGTATCCCTGTGTATTACCAAAGTTTGAACGTTTCACCTGTAACAGCAAGTTCTCAGACCTGAGTCCCCCATTGCTGTTTGCACAGTCACTCCGAGCTCTCCACCTGGGCTCTATCCCACAGCCTCTCATGGCATCTTACCAGCACATCCCTGCTCCTCTTGGTGACTTTGTGCTCTGCTGCCTGGGGAAGCCCTGCCCTAAGCTCCTTAAATCCTCTCATAGCTAAGGGTGAGTTATTTATCTGAGTGCCCCAGAGCTGGTTCAGCTAGGAGTCTTCAAATACCTTTGCAAATAGCACAACATTTCAGCTGTTAAAATCCAGAAGCCTTGTCTCAATAAAATTGCATTTAACCTGTTGTTGCCTTTATCAGCTGCTCTGGATGGAAAATCAGGTTGCAGCAGAGTCAGGTGCTTGGCAAAGGTTGCCCTCCTCTCCATGCTCCAGCTTCAACATCTACAGCTTTCTGTCGGTCTGGTCCCTACTAGCTGTGCGTGGCTTCATGTGCCACTATTAATTGCAGAGCAAATTAACCTTCCTCAGACCATATGTTGCTGCTGTAAAGTATGCAAATATGTTATTAGTGACTGTAAAAAATAAAAATAAAAGCGCAGTTGGACTCACGTTACTGCCAAAAGATTAAATGCCGACATTTAAAAAATTGGCAGTATTTCCACAACAGGACTTTTGTCGCGTAATGCCATATCTACTGGGATTATCCTTTTAAAAATTGGCAGCGTCCTCAGAAAGTGCAGCCTCTAGCTTATAATTTTTCCTTTTTTTTTTTTTTTTTTTTTTTTTTTTTTTTGGCAGCTGCTTGAAGAAATCTCCTTGCCATTTCCAGACTGGAGACCTTTTGTTTTCATTCAGCGAAGTACCAGTTCTGTAAGAGACAGCTTTCTCCACTCAGCATCTTTGTGACACCCATCGATCAATGACAGGGAATTGAAGTAAGAGGAGGGTGGCTTGGAAAATAAACTCTTCACATTCAACTGACGAAGTGGGAAACATCCGCTGCTGGCCTATCTCCACCAGCTTTGATGGAGCTGCGCCAGCACAGAGCTTGGCCAGGCGTCTTTCAAGTCATTATTCTTTCATTGGTTATTTGCTAGTCTATTGAAAGCCCAAGTTTTACATCTGCTGCCTCGTGGACTTTCTCTCCGCCTATTATGAACATGCTTTGGTTTTCTATCTGGCTTTCACAAGGCCTGGGTTGCGAGCCCTTGTTTAATGGCGAACAGGTTTTTTGTGCAGGTATATTCCGGGTTTGTCGTTCTGGAGTCACTCATCAGCAATGAAGTATTTTCATGTACCTGGAAAAAATTAAATGCAGAAAAATTTCTTATGAAGGAAAAACAGCACATGTGAAATCTTTTTGCTTTTTTTGTTTTCTTTTTGCTTCTTCAGTTTTAGTAGTCATATATTTAATAGCAGAAATTAGATGCAGAGGTTTTAAGCACTCCTTAGTCTGCCTTGAATTAGATAACAATTGATGATTAATATGATCAATTAAGATTAAATTATGGATAATTAATTAATTGCTTGGATAACATTTAATTATCTCACTGCTCTCCTTAGGCCCCCAGTTCCCAGCCACCCTGAAGCAGGTGCTCAACCCCCATCACCTGAGCAGAGCTGAGTTTGGCCTCTTGATGGGAGGAGATGGGACTGAGAGCTCAACCATGTCTTTAAAACCTGAAGACTGAGCCAAGCTGCTGAATGGTAAGTAATTAAAAAAGCCTATCAAGTCGCATTTTTAATGATTCTCAGTAGTTCAGTAACTGAGATTGTAGCTTGGTGGCTGCTAGTTTATAAAAGCAGGAGGTGAATTACAGATGCAGAATGCTCCCTGCCTGACAGTAAGATCCCAGGGAAGCCACAAGTCAGGAAGACATTTGGGTCTCAGGCATGATTAGTGTTTAGCACACACGAAGAGGAAACCCACAGCGATGCACCCAGCCTCCTGTACAACTATGGAACCTTTGAGCTCCTGGGTGGAAAGTGGTTTTATTGTGTGCAGGCAAAGTTTTGTGGCTATGGACATCCCAAAGAGGGAGCTTTGGAGACAGGGGACAAAACACACCTTGGCAGCAAGTCTTCAGGAAGATGTTTGCTCGTGGATGGATTACCTAAATCTCCTCAATGTGCTTTCCAGGAGGATGGCTGAGAGTGATGCTCCTGAAAGGGCAGCATCCCAGTTCCTCTCTGGAGAAGCTTGCCCATTGCTTCCGCAAAGAGCGGACACCACAAGAGCCCGTGGTGGCCAGCAAAAAAGGTGATCCAAAGCCCCTGATCCTCTGATAACAACAGTGGCTTGTAAGCAAGTTTGGGGAGGGTTTATCCCTCCTTCCCAACAGGAGTGTGTGTTTGGCTGTAAATTTCTTCCAGCTGTAAAGTCAGAGAAAACACTGATAAGCTCCCCCTGCCCGCCGGTCCCCCCAGCTGGGAATGATACATTTACCAGAGGTAGCTCACTGTACTGGTTCCCTGCTCCTCCACTTCTGGAGCATATGGAATATATTGTGGTCTGAGGAAAATATATCTTAAGAATTTCTCCTGTGTCTCTTTGGGAGCATTCCAGGGCGGATTACAGCAGGTGTCGCAAAATCAGTGGATTCCCTCTTATTCCTTGGGCGTTTAAAGAGGGCTAAGTGATGAGCCATGGCAAACTGCACCCAGAGCCACAGCAGACCTTTGCATCAGGCTCCAAAAGTCTTGTTGTTATTTTGGTTTTGGGTGAGACTAGCAATGGAAGCTCCAAAATAATGGAAGAGTGAGACTTTCCAACAAGGAGGGAAATGAGGAAATATAAAATATTTGCCTGGAAAAATCTTTTCCTGCAAAGCTTCTGATCCTGAACCATGATAAGCAGTTTCCATAATGTGTTATTTATTCTCTGCTGCCTGAGGAATAAAAGCAAAACACCCCTGTTACTCCCCTGCAGTAAGTGGGAGATGTGCTGGTAAATGTGCATTACCGGAGGTCTTCAGCTCCCAGCTAGTCCTCACTCCTGTAATTTTTTCTTTGAAGTCTGTAGCAATTGAGGTATTATCAGCATTTTTTTTTTTTTTCAACCAAAAGCCAGATCCTGAAGTTAGCCAGCACCTTCTCTTAGGGGACCCAGCACCAGAAAGGACAGAGTCATCCCCATGGGATAAATGTACTTTGCTTCTTTTCTTCCTTTTTTCTTTTTTCTCTTTTTTTCTTTTTTCTTTTTCTTCTTTTTTTTTTTTTTAAAATTTGAACTAGTGCTTGCAATTCACTTGGGTGAAAAGCAGGATGGAACTGACACACCAGCTAAGGCCACATCCATTACGGGCAGTCAGAGCTTCAGCTGCCAGGCTGATGGGAACTCATTGCTGAGATAAAGATCTGTGCGTTGACCCGTGAGGCTGAATTATCAGCTATATGGAAAACCACTGACCTAACCATCTTCCAGGAAAAGGCACCGCGTATTGGAAAGCATACAGAGAGGCTTGGGATGAAAATTGGGAAAGACAGACCATTTCTCCCACTGGAAGCTCTGGGACCCGCTGCGGACTTGGGGCGGGTGTTTCCAAAGTGCTTTCGTGTGGAGGAGTTTTCTCCAGTGAAGTTTTCATCGCAGCCCTGAGAAGGCCTTGATTTACTGCCCTCAGAGCATCCAGGATACCAGCATTGTGTTAGATTTCATGTCAACCTTTTGCAAAGGCAGGGCTTAATGCAAGCTAGACCTGTGCCTGGTGGACTTTCCTTCTGCCTCGGTACCTCCCTGCTGATCTGCTGCCTTTTCTGTTATGGCAGTCCTAACAAGTCCGTACCAAATCCATGCGCATAATTTTGCAGGGTGTCATCATGCATGCAGGGGGTGTAGAGAGCCAGACACGAGAAGTGATGACCATGAGCTAGCCTATGGTTAGGTTTTGCCAATACCTTTCCTTTTATATATGGCATCTGGGCATTACCAGGGTCTTGGGCAGATCCCGAGCCCAGGAAGGATGCAGGTCAACCTATTGCCTCTCTGCACTCCTCAGGGAAGCAGCGGAAAACCCCCTGCCCTGTTCTTGTGTTGGGGGGCAGAGGGTTCAATGTTCTCTGCAGAAATGCTGAAGCTTGCCTGGTGTCCTGGGAAGGCAGACAGTCACATCCCAGAGCATGTGGGTAAGATGTGGGCATAGAAACGGCACCAGTTCTTTGCAGGAAGAAAACATTGCTGGAAAAGTAGCAGTGCAAATTGGTCCCTCCCCAAAAAGGACATTAACTGGGGGGCTGTAAGGAAAAGCTGTTACACACAACCCTATTGTGTGTCCCAATGTATTTTGGCTGACAAAATCTGAGAGCAACTCTGGAGCCTCTCACTGAGGTGTGTGGGAAGATACTGTGCCCGGGGACAGGGATTCTTCCCAAGTTGCTCTCCTCATTTACAGACCATGTTCCTGCTGTCCACGCTCCTTCCATAGTCAGTGGAGAGTAATCTGTATGTCCAGAGGTCATCCTTCAAAACAGCAGCCCCTTTTGGTTCTCGAGGAGGACTAACTACTCAGATCTCTTCCCACGGCCTACAGCCATTGCCTGGGGACAGCCAAATTTTGATGGCCAAAGTCAGGTAAATGATTCCCAGACAGTATCAGGACTGAGTCCAGACACAGACAGGATGGAGCACTCTCAAACTAGGTTATGAACAAATCCCTCTCACTTGGAGTTTTTTTTGGTGAATTTGTTATTACGCTAAGAACATGTAAAAGCTGGGGAGGTGTTGAGCATCTCCAGGCACAAGAGATGTCTAAGGATGTAACAAAGTGTGACTTGAATTTCTTGCACCTTGCCAGTGAGCCGTGCTTAATGGGTCAGGCAGCAGAGGTGTAATGAAATCAATAGAGTTTGCTTATTGTTTGGTTGGAGTGGAGATCTTTGCAGATCCAGAAGCACTGCTGTATGTGTCGTGCCCCCCTCTTTCCCTCCAAGTTTTCTGTTCTAATGAAAACTTTTTGGGTTTAACCCTTGGGAAGGCTGTGATTTGAAGGGTAGCTGCAAGAGAGTCGAGGTCTACAAGGATGTAATGTGTTTGGCATGGTTTGTGCTAGGAAATGTCTGCGAGAGTAGAAAATAGGAGCTGTGTACAATACACCAGGGAAGGGGCTGAGGCCTGCAGACAGGGCTGCAGGCTCCGGCTCTAACCCCGGCTTGACAATTGATAGAGAAAAATCTTGTGACTGCTGTCTTACAGCACTAACGAGGAACGCGCGTTCTCTTCTGATCAAAAGTCTGAAACACAACGTGCTCTCCCTGCCCGGCCTCTGATCTGCAAATACATCACTGGCTTTTATCACTCATTTTTTCTTTATCTGAGCGGAGCTGGTCTCAAGCGCTACAACCTGATTATCTCTGAGGAGGTTGCCAAATGCATGTCAGGGATCGTTAGACGTAATAATAAAGGAAGCAGAAGGAATCAAGTGGCTTGAGTAGGAAATCAGAGGGAATTCCTGGCTGTGGTCTGGTGAACGCTGGGACCTGCCTGCAGCATTGTGTGACAGAGGGGGTCACAGCTCATGACTCGTAAGCCTTCTCAGATCAGTGATATATTAAATGAAAATGCCAACGTGTGTTCTCTGCCTCCCAAAACAATACATTTACATACACGCATAGCAGCTAGGAGAACAAGCAGTATTAAAAGTAGAACTTAAATCCCTCTTGGCCACCCCAAAAGTTTGTTAGCCTTTGCTGTTCAGCCCTTGGCTTTGGGTTTATTGGCACTTCAGGGCAGGGCTAAGGAAAGATTTGGTTTCCCTTCAGTTCACAGAAAAATAATTGATGGCACTGCTAGGTTTTGGGATGAATTTGAAGATAAGCAACAATATTTTCCAGCCAAGAACCTTCTATTCAATTTGAAACGAATTTCATTCTGCATTCAAGCGATCTTGAGAATCATTTTTCACAGAAAATAGAAAGACATTTTTAACTAAAAACTAGTCTGTAATAAGAGGCTTTGCTTTAAAATAAAACACAATGTTTGGGTTTTCTATGTTGTTGAGCTTTCAGAATTATTTGTCTTTAAAAATGTATAATAGAATGGTTTGCACTGATTGAATTGCCTTTTATTTTGCTTCAAAATAAAACTGGCAAAAAAAAAAGTCATTTAGCTCTAATCAAGTTCAAATTAATCAAACCTACTTAGCTACTGTCCTGTAGCTACCAAGTAAGCAAAGAGGATCTTTTCCAGGTAGAGAAATGGGGCTCTGATATGAATTAAAGGTTTTTTCTTGGTCTTGTAACTACTTTCATAGAAATAGGATAAAATCAGAATAAAAGATCTGGGCAAGAATTGTTCTTCAAACAAAGTCATTCTAAATTAAGTGAAGTTTCTCAAAGATTTTAGCTCCTCAGTCTCATTAAACTGGACTCTGGCACCTAAAATCCTCTCTAGATCTGGATGGAAATCCTCTTTGTCTTCTCTTCACGCCTCTCTCTCTGTTTCAATAGTGGTGCTTGCATTTCCTAGCAGTCCCAGTGCACGCCTCGGTTATGGCAGGAGGTCTCGGAAGAGCCTGCTCCAGAAGCCTCTGGTTTGTGGAGGGCTTTTCATGGTGTTTTCCTAAGGTCTGAGCTGATCCGCGAGGAGTGGGGCTTATGGAGCTCGGTTTCCTGTGGCTCGGTGTCTCGCGGTTGGATTATCGCATGCCTAATAAGGTGTGAGCCCTGATTGAAACATTTCCTGAGGTTGGGGCCTTTTGAATATTTCTCTCCCAAGTGCCCTTTCCAGCATCTAACAGCCCCACTGAGCTCCAGCTGTGGCCCCTCTCCCAGCGAGGGCAGAAATACAGCCTTTTTCCTCCATCCAGCTGCCTACAGACATCAAACCTAGTGAACTCCTAATGCTTCTGAGGCTTTTTTTTTCCGTCCAAGCTGATTGAAATGGAACCGTGAATTTCAGAAATTATGACTGGAGGGAGCTGAGGGACGCACAGGAATGGTTCTTTATGAATCGTTGAGAAATCAGTTTTGGGTTGAGATCAAACCTGGTGTGCTTCACCCCAGAGGGAAGCTGGGCGAGAAAGCTCCCATGTAGAGGAAAACAGTGAAGGAGTTTCAACTCTAACAGGGTTTAACCCACAATATAGTAAACCTGGATGTAGTAAGTGACTATTTAGGACCAAGAAAGGCAAGGTGGAGCCACAAGAAAGCATCAGACCCACCTTAGGACAAGAGTTACGAGCTGCAGGGGCTGCCCTGGCATCTGTCTGGTCCAGAGGCTGGGGGGATGACAAGGCTCCCTGAGCTATAGCACATGGGACCTTCAAAATCTTGCCTAGGAAGGTGGCTTTCTCTTCCTGGTGTGTCTAACTGCTTGGAGATGAGCACTGACTTAATGATTACCTGTGTGGGGGCATGGGGATGTGCTGGCCAAAATATCCCTGTACTGGGGTATGATTCGCTGCTTGGGAAAGGAATTGGCCTGCAGGAGTGGTTTAAGCTCTAGAAGAGTTGTTTATTCTTGAGAGTCGGGAGAGTTGGAAGAGTGCTTTATTGAAAAAATAAAAATTTTTAAGTTGTGGGGCTTTTGAGTGCCTGCTAGAAATAAATTACCTGGATTCATTGCTTACCTCCAACTCCCTGCATTTTTTCCCCTGAAACAAGCTACAAAAATATTCCTGGTATCATTGATGCTTGCAAGCAATCCCAGGCTGCAGAAGAGGCTCATTTACTATCTGGCTGGATCAGCCGAGACCCCGGGTCTGCTCTCCCCCAGCGCGGGCAGGGAGGGCAGCAGGCACACCAGAGCGCTGTCAGCAGCCGGCGGCATTCCCGCGGGGACCGTGGCACCTTGTGTGTTTTGACAGGGGACAGGCTGTTCTTCTGCTAATAGGCTGTTGGACACGGTGTTCGGGAGGAGAGGGTGGGAGGTTACAGACTGCAGGCACAGCGGGAGGCTGGGGACGCGGCCGTGGCACCTCCACCCTCAGTGGCAAGTTCTGGGATCGATGCTCCTGTGTGTTATTGATCCAGGGGGGATAGATCTGGGGCTGTGCTGCTGAGGCATAGGGGAGGAAGGCTGGAAAATGCAGTTCACAGAGTCCCGGGGCAGAGAGGTGCTGTTTGGCTGGCAGCAGGGAAGCAGGGAGCTGGCTTTTTAGGCTGTGTGCCATCAGCTGCAGTTCAGGGACCCTATCCAAACCAGCAGCTCCCACCTTGGCTTCTGCGCTTGATCTGGGTTCTCTCCAGTAGCAAGAGCTGGCTTCCAGCTTTTTTTTTTTTTTTTTTTTTTTTTTAGCGAGAATTTACTTCCTACATTTGTCTTTCCTGATGAGGGGAGGCAGAGGAGGAGAGAGGCAGGGCTGTTTGTTTATTTACACACACTGCTTCTGCTGTGCAGCCCAGAATTGCAGAGCTTTAACTGCTTCTGTTTATGAGATAACCCAGAGGGGAAAAAAATCTTGACACTTGCAAGGTTAACTGCCCTGAAAATCCCAGAAAATAGTCGGTTGGGTGGCCTTTCCTGCACATATATATAGGGATGCAGGTTTTATTTAGGCAATCCCATGCTGCATGTCCAGCATGCAGCAGTGATGGGGAGCGATCCCTGAAGTTCACAGGGAAATGTGCCCCCGAGAGCTTCATCCTGCCCCCATCCAAGAGTGACACAGCTGGACCAGAATGAAAATCACCCCACAGAGAGCCAATGGACCCAAACCAAGGGACACAGAATGAAGCAGACACAGCCCCATTAGGAAACTCTGCACAAGGTGTTGCAGTTGGGGTGCCAAGCCAGCAAGCCCATTAAAATCCTTACCAGGGGAGCAGAAGAGCTCCTTGCGTTAGCATGTGTCGCCTTCAGGCTAAGATAAATAATAATAATGAGGACAATGAGTGATTTAGAGGATTTTACTAGAATAATTAATGTTGATTTATATCGCCAGGTAGCAGAGAGACAGGCTGCGGTAGAAGTTTCTGAATGAGACAGGGAAGGGGATGACAGTGGGGAGTGAAAAATGAAATGTGATTGCTAAAAAAAGCAAGTGGAGCTGGCTTGAGCATCGAGTGGAGCAAAGCAGGTGACATAAATAATACCAGCATATCTGCCGTTCTCCTTGACAGGGATCACTCATTCTATAATTAGTCAGAGTTATTAGCGTTCTCAGTTGCTGTATGAGCAGACATAGGGCTCTGTAAGACAGAAACTAATAGTATCTCTTCATCCTATGGAGATAATTAAATGGCAATGAGGGGAAAAATAGTTTAGTCTGGGTAAAGAATGACTGCATGACTCTGAGGGTGGGCTTCGTGGGATCAAATTAAACCTCTGGCTGGAGAACACCGGGAGGAGAATAGTCTGACTCGATCCAGCCAGTGACTGTGCTGGGACGACCCTTCCCAACCCCAGGGACCCACTGGAGTCACCAGGGCTCCCTCGGGTCTTCCCTGGGGTCCCAGAGGAGCCAGAGAGCTCTGCTTTGCCATGTCCCAGGCTGTGAGGCCCCTCCCCACTGAGGGTTCTGATCCCAGTGTCCTCCTTTACCAGTAGGTCTAGCATAGATGTGCAAGCTGATCATGCAAAGACCTTGGGACTCTCTGGGTTGATCCTGCACTGGTGTAGCTATGGGATCTTGGCCATTGCTTGCAAGGAATTCAAGATGTTGCTGGCCAGCATCATCAATGGTCATCAGCCAAGCTGTCACCCTGCTTGCTGGGCTGTCAAGGAGCAGGAACATTTCTTTGCCATGGTTCCACTGCTTGCTCCTTGGAGCAGTGGGAGCTTCCACGCATCTGAAAGTAATGGTGTTTTTTGCTTGTTTGTTTTTTAAACATGAACTTCATCTGGCAAAAAAAAACATTATGGAAACAAGAGGTCGGATCAATGCAGAAGTATCTCTCAAACTCCCTCCGCTGGTAGTAAGGGCAGGCAGAAATCAATGGGCTCGCTGGCCCGTGCAGCTGGCTGGCTGGAAGCAATCCCTGTAACCAGCAGCTCCACATGTCCTTGAGATGGATTACACAGCCTCAGGGAGCTGGATGCCCACGGAGGCACCCAGAGCATCCCACCCATGTAAGTAATGGTCTGGTGGCTCACAGGGGCTGGCTGCTCGCCCAGCGCTGGCTGTCCTTGCATGTGCAGCATCACCCAGCAGCTTCTCCCTGCCTCCTATCCAGACTGGTGCTGCTGGGGCAGAAATTCACTGGTATGGACATGGGAAGGGGATGCTGGCAGCCCCCCTACTCCCAGATGCACAACAAGCATCAAACTGGATGGGGCTGGGGGATGCAGAGACAGAAATTGCCAGGGGGCTGGTCCTTTCTGCAGACCCCCAAGCAAGGGGCCACAACTCAGCCCCAGGGATGACCATGCAGGTGGGGTGGGGTCTTCTCGGACTGCCACGGACCGGCTTTGTAAAAGTGACTTATCTAAAAAGCACTGGGACCTGGGATGTTTGTAGGACAAAGAAGATGGGGAGGACTACAGAGGCACTAGGCTGGAAGGACATTAGGTACAAGAAAAACAGCGAACCAGCCTGGGGACAGTTAATTATTGATTGCAATCTTCCAGCATGGCATAATGTGCTCCTGCCCCCACTGTGCTGCTTGTGTCTGATGTCTTGATCCTCCCTCTGGCCTCTCCTGTGTAACTGCTGTGCTCCCAGCCGGCAGATGGGGAAACTGAGGCACAGCATGGGTCCTGAGAAAATGTTTGAAACTTGATGCAGAATGGCAAAGGGGGAAAAAGATCTTGCACGTTGCAGGCCCACAACCTGATAAATCTGGTGGGTCCCAGTGTGGAGACTGCAAGGTCTGCATGTACCCCAGGCTCAGCCTCCCTGGTCCCAACCACCCCAGCCTCTTCTATCCCATCCCAGTGACTTTGGGGATGTGGCCAGTGGGATGTGAGCAGCTCAGCAACTTCCCCCCATGCTGCAGCAGCTTTGCCGCTGTCCCTCCCTCACCCAGGAGCCCAAAACGACATGGTGACTCACTGCTTTTCCACGGACGCTCTTGCCAACTCTCGAAATACTCGCTGTTTTTCTTAGAGCCTTGGCTCCTGGAGCCATGTAATTACTTGAGCTTTCATTTTCTTTAAATAAAGCCCATTTCTAACAGTCATGTTTTCAAAGAATAGGCAGAAAATGGGACCTCTTATGAGCTCACAGGCCACATAATGAAGACCCCACCTTCATTCATTTATTTTTTCTTCGTGTCATGGTTTTCACAATCTGCTCTTGCAAACTGGGCTTGCTGGAAGTCCTCTTTCTCTATCCCTTAAGTCTTGCAATGCTGTAAATGATCCCAAGCTTGTTCCTCAGGTGTGTTGACATCTTAGGTCTGGAGATTTTGATAATTTATTGTTGATATATTCTACCTGGTGATGCACAATTTTGTGCAAAAGGCAGTGAGGACAGGTAGAAAGGCAGTAAACCCCAGCCTATGCAACAGACCTTTGCTGGTATGGTTTGTCTTGCATGAGCATGACTTGGACCCACCACTTGTTTTGAACCCCATCAGAAAACCCTGATTTTATGCAGGTTGGGTTTGATTGTCTCCCAGAAGAGCCCAAGATCATTATGAGCTGCGTTCATAAAGCATCTCTTCATTGCCTACCCCAGGCAAACGCGATCCCACACTGCGCCTGTCCCACACAACAATGTTCTTTGGCCCGACTTTGAAATCTCTTGCCCTTTCTTTTCAGCTCATTTCCCCACTCCTTTTAAAAGCACCTTTCTGGTCCAGGAGGAGCTCCAAGACCTCCCAGTCTCTGTGCAACCAGTAGGTGAGACAAAGACGATCATTTGATGCTGGATGCACTACGAAGAAGCAGCGATACCTGGTGACAAGGAAGGTACTCTGCTGGTCCCACCCACAATTAAGCATCAGGAACATGAACAGGATGAAGGTGCGATGAAATGATCCCATCCTGGCAGTGCTCCAGCTCCTTTATGGGACACCAGGGACTTCAGCCAAGAGACATGCAAGAGCAACTTGGTGTTTTCCTTGTCCTGTTGATGAGCTTAGAAGATTTTAATTCTGCCCTCAGACCCCCAGCATGGTAGCCAGGGTGCATGGGCAGGGGCCCAGGGCATTGCCTTTTGAAGCAATCCTCTTATTTTAACAACCATCACCGGTGATCTCCAGCAAGTGAGAAGCACATGATTAGAAGTAATCCAGAGACATTCCAAAACACATACTTTCTGGAGGGTGGGTTGCTAGCGTTTTTAGCAACATCCATCATCGCAGTGGCCAAAATCACACGTTCAAATTGAGGCCTACAAAATATGGAAAAGTTTAAATAATCCTTGGAAGCAGTCCAGGAATCGGTCCTTCGGTCTGTGGGACCTTTTATGAATAATGCTGTAACACAAGCCCTGTAATGGCAGCCCCAAATCCAGCCCTTTGGTTTTCCTGTCCGATTTTCCTGTTCCAAGAGGAATGACTTTGATTTTGCCTGGGGGTAACAGCAGAACTGGTTTGTCCCCAGGCTGGACCAGCTTGGATTTGAAGACCTCAGTTTGCAGGAACAGGCAGCAATGTGAATTTTCTCCATTTGAGGTTTCTCAAGGCCTGGATCTCCCTTTTACATGTTATTATTTACACCTCTATTACATAACCACATAAGCCTTCTGTCTGCTGCAGGAGATGTTCCCCTCCCTCTGCTGGAGGCCAGATTGCCCTGCAGTAGCCAAAACCTTGGAGGTGCAGTGGAACTGCATGTTTTTCTTCAGCCCTCTTGCATCCATGCTGACATCTGATGTTTTAATTTCTTGAGGCCATGGGACAGAGGAAGAGGATCCTCTCCACTGTAAGGGCCACCACGGTGACCTGCCTTTAGTGTGGCTGTGACCCCACTTTCCAGATGGATAGCAGGAGAGAGGGACTCACTGTAGAAAGAGATCAGCTTGGATCTTCAAAGGGAAAAAAAAAAAATAATAATAATAATAACACCAACCACCCAAACAACTAACCAAACAGAAATCCTGCAGAACTTTCTCACTTCTGTTTTCCCTGTTCCTCAGCAACAACCTTAAGCAGAATCCCCTTTGCCACTGCTAAATGGAGGATGAAGAAATAGACATGGGAGGCTGTTTTTCCCAACCATCTCAGGAGTCTAAAGTCTCTGGAAAGGAAGGGAGAGGACAGATGGGAGCAGAAAGCACAGCCTGTGGGCGTATTGCCACACTATAAAGCCCTCTGGCACAGCAAAACATCCTGCATCCATAATTCTCCAGGCTGGCACCCAGCAGCTGCTGCATGGGGTCTCGATGACACCCAGCATCAAGCCATACACACATCTTCCACCCACGACGAAGGCGCCGATGTAGCACATTAACGCATCCTCCTCCTTCATGTCAGGAAAAAAATTGAGGCAGCTTAATAGATGTTCATCCACTGACCTGCAATTTGTGCCGAAGCAGTCAAGCACCTTCCACTTCCTTTTTATGTGGTTTTAAATGTTTTTTAGAAGTATCTGTTTATTACAGCTCAATAAAGTTTTATTTTGCGAAAAACCATGATTGATTTCCTCTGCTTTAAACAACAAACAGTCAACCTCCCCGGCTAGCACCTCCTCCCTGATTCATAAAAATGTGTTAACAATTCATTTAAAATTCATATACAAGCCAAGCACAGTTTATTCATGAAGTTACACAAATTAATACAAAGCAGCACACTGCCTAGGCCTGGCACGAAGTCAAAGCGTGCTCTGACGGCCTCCCTCTGCTGCACACTACGGCAATGTGCTCCTGGAAGCTGCCCTCGTGGCTGGCGGCTCCAAGATCAGCAGATAGAAGTCCGAGTTCCTCCTCCCCTCCTTGGTACTGGCTTTGGTCTGCACATCTCACGGATGCCATGCAGAGGAGCGGAGGTGAAGATCTTGGGCTGTAGGAAGCCTTGTGTGCCTTTAGTGCCTGTGCGTCCTCCGTGCATCAGCACTTGTCTTGCACGTGCCGTGGTGATGGCAGCATCTCTCCTTTCTGCTGCGTAGGTGCCGGCCCAGGGTGGATGGGCAGGGATGACAACCAAAGCATTGTGAGTCTGCTGGTGGGACAGGATCATTGATCTGCCTGTGGTGGTGGTCGTGCCCTTGGAAGTGTTTCCTCAGGGGGGTTTTCCAGCCCTGACTCAGGAACCCCAGTGTGTGTCCCACCAGCCTCTCCCCTGCCAAGGCAGGCACCACTGTGAGAGCAGGCACAAGGTGGTGACCTTGTGTATCCTGCTGGTGGACCTTAATTTGTCCTGTTGTTAGGCCACCCTCCCTTTTTTCTGCTCTTAGATGTGCTTCTGGCAGTACCCTAAAGGCACTAATTGGCCTTAACTGCACTCAGCAGCTTCACCTGGGACACCCAGCCACCACCTCTTTCCATGGCCCAGGACTTGTATTTAAGGAGAGCCCTCTGCTTTACCCCTCTCTCTCTGTCCCTGAGCTATGTTGTAGGTGTGTTTTTAGCCCTGCCTCCTGGATAGACCTTGGACATGTTCTCATCTCCTGCCATGCTTTCTGTCCAGACCTGGAACCTCTTCTGTAGGGAGTCTGTCCCTAGCCCTCCTGGTTGGCCTTTGGATCTGCACTGTAAGTAATCTGTCTGTCCTGGCTGGACCCAGAGTCTCTGCTGTAGACAGTGTCTCCACTCTTACTTTCTGATTGACCCCTTGTAGTACATTTGCGCCTTGTCTCCAGCCATGTCTCTGTTTTCTTTTGCTCTGGGTGGACTCTGGATCTGATTCATCACTTGTCTTTTCTGAGGCTGACAATGGCCCTGCTGTGCTTGGCACTGCAGACATCATCCTGCTGGTGAGGGTGCTGCTTATCCTGGGATAAGTCTCAGCTCCCAGCTTGCCCACCTCGTGGGGCAGCTCCCCAGCAGGCTCATATCCTTCAGCTGAGGCCACCTGAGGCAGCAGCACGTCCCCTCTGCTGGGCTCTCAGGTGTCCCCTACAGCCCCTGGAGTGGGATGTGCAGCTCCAGAGGGCCAGCTCTGGCTGGTGTTGGTGTCCTTGATGCAGAAGAGCCTGGGTCCTGAGTCATGAAGCACCTGTGTTTCTGCTAACGGGGCAGGAAACATGTCCTGGTGTTGGCTGAGGCAGAGTTAATGTTCTTCGTAATATCTGCTATGTTGCTGTGTGATTTAGGAGGAAAACGGTGCTGATACCTCACTGATGTTTCAGTGGTTGCTGAGCTGTGCTGACACTAAATCAAGGACTTTTCAGCTCCTTGTGCTGCCCAGCTGGTGAGGAGAATGGGGCTGCACAAGCTCAGCTGGCCATGCTGCTCTTCCTGAGATGCAAACACAGAATGTGGCCAGGCTCGCTGTCATCCATGCCCCTGTGCTGCTGCCAAGCCTGTGCAGAGGGTTCCCTGTGAACCTGCCCGGGTACCACCATCAGCCCCTTTCCTTGGGGTATGCAGCAATGGGATCCCAGCTCCTTGCCATCAACTTTTCCTTTGCAAGGGCTGGTATCATACAATTCTAAGAGTGATGGTCTCTGGGGAGAAATTATTTTTTTACGTTAAATATTTTAACTAGTGTTTAGTAATGGATTCTTTTTGGTAGCACCCAGTATAGCTCTGCAAATCTGCTGCCTGCACTGATTCATGGAAGCTGACTCGATCTATTGAAATGTGTTTGTTTAAATAATTATTCACCTTCATTCCTCCTCTTTCTTCTCTTCCAGAAAAAAAAAAAAAGGTCAACAAAGACAGCGTTGAAAAGCTGCTTTGTATGGAGAGCCTAGGGTCTCTCCCTCCTCTGGCACTGCCAGCACAGCATTTGCCCCTGTGCTGGCACCTGAGCAAGGTGCTGAAGAAGCCAGGGCTGTTCTGGGGGAGAGAGGGCAGCACAAGGTGACAATCACACCAGGGCACATTGATCGTCCTCAGTGAAGGAACCTGGAAGCGGCAGCAGGGAAAGTGCGAGGCCAGGCGGGACTTGAGCAAACATCCCTCGCTCCCACTGCTCGTGCCTTTCTGAGCAGGGAGTGTTCAGCTCCAAGGAGAAGCTCAAGTGTCGCTTGATGTTATCAATAAATTGTCAGCCCGAGCATCCCTGTGTCGCCAAGGGTCACTGGCTGTGGAGCTGGAGGCACTTTTCCCCCAGGAGGCGTGGGGCAGCCAGCGAGGAGGATCCTGAGCGTGCAGCATGGAGCAGAGAGCATCGGCTGCCCTGCCTGGGGGGACGGGTGAGGACACCCATGGCCCCGAGCTGCAGCCTCTTCCACGGGGACCCTGCAAGATCTGTGCCTGACAGCATCAAATAGTCAGCGTGCTTGCTCCTTCCCCCTCTTCTCCGCTGACCTGTTATCTAAAGTGCTTTCTCCTGCCTCCAGCAGCTGAGTTCCCTCATGCTGGGGGAGACTTGGTGGCTGTAACCTCCTGGTAAAATCCACCCCTTCCAGAGCACGTTGGGCTGACCATGAAATGCAGCAGCCACACTTTAGCCCTAAGCTCAGGATCCTCTTCCCCAGGGCAGCCAAATCATGTGGAGATGCTATGTCATGGTGTGCCTTGCCCAGGGCTTCCCACAGGGCTTGGCGTGCTCCTTCGCAAGGTGCCTGGTCTTGTCCGCAGAGGAATGCGGTTGGAGTTTGGCCCCAGCTCGGTTTGCATCAGCTGCAAGCCCAAGGGGAACCCTGGGCACTGGCTCCCAAAACTCCTGTGCTTCTGGGCGAGGCAGGACCTGGGCTCAGCTTTGCTTTGCAGGCTTGTCTCCTGGAGAGCAGACCTGTGCTGAAAAGTCTCTGTGGGAATACTCGGGTTGTTCCCAGCAAGACGTATCTGCTGCTTGGAGGAGAGAGGAGGGGATGAGGTAGGAGACATTTCACCAGCATCAGACAGGTTTTGAAAAACCTACTTGTTTTCAGCCCAGCTGTTTTAGTCCAGCTGTTTTCAGTCTTCTGGGGGTTGCAGGTTCCACACACACAATTCCCTTGGGTTCCTGCACAGGCATTTTGAGTTTCTGATCAGTTTTGCTCTCTTCGGGCATCTCTCATGGATCCCTTTGTGTCTGTGGCTCCACGAGGGGCTGATAAATGTAGGCTGGAAGCTTTGTTGTGTAGGATGGCCATACTTCTGCTTTGCCTGAGCCACATTGCTCTCTGGCTGATGATATACATGTGCTACCTTCAAGTCTAACAGCACCTGTGTCAAAAAATCCTGAAGTTTTGGGTACTGTGTTGATGATTACTTGTTTTACAGGTTCATTACAGAATCTGCCAGCAATGTCAGTGCTCAGTAGCTGGGAGCTGTATTTTCTGAGGTTAGACAAGAAAGTATTTTAGACTTTATTCTTCTTTTACAGCAAAGACTGTGAAAGACTAGTGGTGACAGAGCAGAGTCCCAGCTCACCCATTGCCAAACCTGGTCTCAGTCCAGAACCGCACTCCAAGGTAAGAAATGATGTGCTGTGTGTCTTAGCTAACTTACAGACAGCTTTAGGTTGCTATTGAATTGTGAACCGTGTGTCTCTTAGAGCCAACAGAGCAATATTTTGGGGATGGCCCTCCCTGCAGCAGCAACTCTACTGCCTGATGGCAGCAGACAGCCACGCAGTCAGCTGAGATGAGACACTTCTCTGCAGATGGTTAAGCTTAAGCAAAATGCATCTACGCTACACTCTCTCTTGAATTAAATTCCAGTCGTTTTGGGAACCTATTGCTTAAAGGAAAAAGTAGATCACATTTCATTAGATGATGCCTGAGATGAAAAACTGGAGCTGGTTTTATAGAAAACACGGATAATTTTCTCCCAATGTGTGTTATTCTTTTGCAGAGGATGGGGACTGGGGGGAATCCTTGCAGATGAGCAGCCCCTGATGGAGAAAGGGAGCGAGGGTGAATGCAGAATGAGCAAAGGCAGTTGCTTGCATCCCAGCAGCACTGGCAGAAGGCACCGAGAGCTGCTGCTGCTCCTCTTGAGCTGAGAGATGCAGCTTAACCCTGGGAGAGAGGTGGGAGTACAGAGGTAATGGTGATCGGCAGGGTAAATGCTTCATGTCCGCTGGGTTCCAGCTGAACATGTACTACCTGGGCTTGTTTATTTATTTTTTTTTAGAGGGGGCTGACATAGGATTAGGAGAAAAGCAGGAAAAAATGTTAGTGCTAGAGATGAAGATTCAGGGAAGAGCTGAATTGCAGGTAGGTGCCACTCCAGGGTGAGCAATGAATGAAGGATACATGTAGGTGAGAGTGTGATGAGGGCTGCTGTGAAAAATGAGGAAGAAAGTGGGTGGTGGTGGTGGTGGTGATGGTTTTTTTGTTGTTTGTTTGTTTTTCTGATCCCATCCTGAATCAGGAAAAAAGCCAGTATCCTACAATTTCTTCACATCCAATTCCAAAAGGAAAAATTGGCTTTTAGAGCAGTCAACAAATTCCACTTTGGTTGAAAAGCTGATTTGTTTTGAATTGAATGTAGAAAATGAATGTCAAAGAAAAGTCACTTTGAAGCAAGAAAGTCCATCCTTTTCGTTGGGAAAATGTCAAAAGGGCACGCTGACATTTACATTTTTTTCTCTCTCTCTACTTTGTTCCCGAACAAAAATTTGCCAAAGCCAAGAGGGTGTCATTTACTGATGGAAATCTGTTTTGACAAAAAAATTCCAACCAGTTTCATGAGCCATGCACAAACATTTCCACTCCTGATTCCAATCTGGATTTGGCAGGGAGTGGAGGGTAAGGATGGGGAGGGGCTATGCAGTTGGGTACCCATCAGGGTTGTCTCACCCTGTCAAAGGGTGAGCTGCTGGAAGCAACCTGCTTCCAGAGTGCTTAGACCTGGGTTTGCTCTGTTTGGTTGGGTAGAATTAAAGGAAAACCTTTAATGAGGAATGTTCGAGGTGAGTCATGTTAGGGATAGATAGCTGTTGATTTAGACCCCAGATGGGGTGGCATACAGTACTTTTGTACATTAACCTAACTACAACCACTAGTGGTAGTGGGTGTCTCAGGGTGCATGTGTCTTGTTCAGGACTGGTTCAGAAATGCATCTGGGTGTCATTCAAGCTGTAGCCCATTGGCATCTTCTATCTGACAATGTGGACTGCAATATCCTTGGGAGCAAAGTTGGCAGAGGCTTTCCTTCAGCTGGGCTGCAGTGCAGTTGTAGCTCACCTGAGCAGGCCAGCAAGGGTAATACATGGCGTTTCTGCATTGTATGGGGGTGTTCTGCCACAAGACCTGCTTTCTTACACTTTTTTCTTTGTGATGCAGTTCCTGGATGATGGATGAGATACCGAATGAGGACAGAAACCCTTCTGACTCTTGCTGAGGGAAAGGTAAGTGCCTGCTTCAGCAGTTCCTTTGCTTCTGCCCTCCTTGGCCAAAGGCTGGCACCTCTAGAGGTGACTGAGGAGGTGGAAAGGCCATGAGGAGCCCGGCTGTCCTCTCATTACAGCGAGAATAAACATTAACTTAGACTAGACATCACTTTTAGGTTGTTGAAGCTAAGTAAGATTAATTCCCATCCAAGCATCTTGAGAAATGCTGGTGCCTTCGGGGGAGCATGTGGAGCTCTCCCTTCCTTGGAGGAGACCAGGGTGTGGGTGGATGGAGGATTTTTGGGAAGAAAGGAACAGATCCACATAACCCTGCCCTTGTGGGTGACACCACCAGCTTGCCTTTATGAAGGGAACGTCCTTGATGACCGCAGGCCACCGATCCCAGCCAGCTCCTACCTGCTGACAGGGTGCCGCTGCGATGTGTGACAACCACAGATGGCTCCTGGAGGGTGCCCGTCCCGGTCCCTGCCCGTTCGTCTCACTGAGTGGCACCAAGGGAAAGTGACAGCTGAAGCACCGCCTGACCAGGCAACAAAAACACCAGAAAAAATGCAAAAGGGAAGTTTGAGAGTTGTTTTTTTCTTCTATGACCAGCTCATGTGTGCAATATTTTGATATGCCACCGTTTCCCCCTTGGCTCAGCTGTTCTTTGGCATTACTTATTTGGCCAAATCCTACTCGCCCTGTTTTAGAGATTCATCTGAGCTCTTGTGGCTCACTGGCCAAGCCTGTGACAATGATCTAACCCTGCTCAGGGTTACAGGGACCTGAGATTATGGGAATTTGTGTGAGAACATCTATTCACCCCAAATCTTCAGTGCCAGTTCTGCTTCTCTTCTCCCTAGTGTGTCCCAGCTGGGTTGGAGGCAAAGCAATTCGCCTTGCATCACAGGGGTTCTTCCCAAACCATTAGCTTGGGAATTGGAGATCCAAAATAATATTTAGGTGTCTATGAGGTCTGGTTACTTGCCTATCTTTGGGTGTTTACAGCCCAAAATAAAATATTTTTGCTGTAGCTCATCCCTACATCACTTAAATCCAGCATACGTGAAGGAAGAGGTTTTCAAGTCTCTCTCCTGCTACCCCACAGTGGTATTTTTAGTTGTGGTGGTGCTGAGAACCCAACCATCAGCCTGGGCACAGAGACCACAGCTTGGCCCATGCTGACAGCCCGAAGCCAGCACCTACCCCCAGGAGAAGGGCAGCCCAGCTTGTGCGTCAGCTCGGTGCATGAAGGACTTGGAAAGGAGGAGGAAAAAAAAAAAAAGCAACACGTGAGCACAAGGGCTTGGACGTTACCGGGGAGAAAAAAAAGCCACAGCGGCAATAAAATTAATTTCCTTCTCTAATATATACAAGACTTTCTCTAGGAGAATTATGACCCAAGCTGATCAAAGTCTGTAAGTGGTACTTATGCTATCAGTTTCACCCCCTTAATGCCCTCCTGTCAAAACAAAATCCCTTCGAAAGGCTTTGAGGAAAATCACATGAGCATAATGGCTTTCAAAAAAATGGCCCTAAGTACTCGGTAACATATACAGAGAAGACTATTAGATCGGCTGGTGTAATTGTACTTATATTTGAATGTAAACATTCTTATATGAGCAAGTTACTGCTTACCCACAGAGCGGAGCACAGGCGGATCGGGCTGAAAATGCTTCGGTTATCAAGGGAAAGGGGAGGGCTGGGCAGCAGTGGGAACTTTGCCCTAAGGCAGGATGGTGATTTTGGGCAGAATTAGATAAAAGGAGAAGGGAAGGATAGGGCTTATTAAAGAGCCATTTGGAGATGCACAAGGAGAGGGTGAAATTCAGGTGGGGTGCAATTTGCAGTGCTATGCTGCTCCCAGGTAGGAGTCGGACACGTCGAGCTATCTGATCTTTTATCTGTTGTAACGTGTTTGTTTGAACATGTTCTCGGTGGGTTTAGTGCTGCTCTGACAGCTCTGGGAACCGCAGTCCTCCCTGAGTTCCCAGCAGGGAAGTGCCAGGCAGTGCTGCGAGGGGCAATGGGGAGGCTCCAGGCTCTGCCAACAACCATCCCAGCCTGCTGGGTACAAAAAGGTCCATTTCTCAAATACCCAGTTTTCAGGACTGTTAGTACTGGGAGGCTGAGCAGGCCACAGACCCGTGGGGATTGTGAACCTTCAGTCTTTGTCTGTGCACAAAACAGAGCTGGTTTCCATCAGCTGAGGATTTGCTGATCCACCTGTAGGGACACGGGGCCTCAGCATCTTTACATGGGTACCACATTGCCCTTGGTATCAATGATTGTCACACAACTTGCTTCATTTGCAGCTCATGATATAAGCCCCACTCTTTTCCCATCACTATTTTGGATCTCCTTTGCTACTAGTAGCAGTGCTTCAGGGATGTTCCATAGCTGGGGAGGGATGGAGAGCATCCGTGGGTTCAGAGGGAGCCTGGAGGGTCTTCGATGGGAAGGATGTTTGGGCAGATCCTGATGTTGCACAAGTGAAACTGAGCTTTCCTGGTGACTTGGATGCTTGTGGGTGGGACAGCTGTCTCTGAGGACCAGTGCCACTTCTGTTTCATCCTGTGCAAACCAAAAGCAGGCGCTGAGTGCAGCACTCATTTCTTCAGTCCCTCTTCTCCTCTCTTCCTCCTCCTGTTTGCATTGCCTCACCTTACAGGTAGAGACCGAAAGTACATTCTTTAGAGTCTTCCTTCTCTTTCTCAGGGTTTCCGCCCTCTCTTTGTGCCCCCAGGTCCACGCACCCTCTTTGCCATATGGCTTTTCCCCCTGGGGGCACCAGCTCAGTCTACCCCAAGGTAAGACCAGGTCAGCTAGGCAAGGGCTCTTTTTTCTTTTCTCCTTTGACAAAAGCCTGAAATATTTCAAAGGCTTTCTCCAAAAGACAAAATAATACCAACCAAACCATACGGTTTCTATTACTGTTTTTCTGGTGAGTTGAAAACAAATCTTCCCTGGCCATCCCTCTTGCACCGCAGCAGAGACAAAGTCTGCTGGAGTCAATGAAAAGATGTTCATAGATCAGGCTCGTCGAGATTCCTAACATCTCATAGAGGTATTTCCCTATCTGTCCCTCTTTCCTGGACTTACTGTCTTGCTCTCCCTTTGGAGGAAATTCCTTTCCTGGTGATAACCATGTCTCTAGCTCATATTTCCTCTTTCTTGTTGACAGTTTTAAACCAATAGATTTATGAACTTTGAAGTAATAGAAATATTTAAGACATACCTACTCTTTCCCTTATCTAGAACAGGCTGGGATTATTCTTCTTCTGGACACTGCACTTGTAAAGGGAGACATTTGCCTTTCATCCCATCTTCTGGAAAGCCAACCCCACTTTGCTTAGTGAGGGCTTTGGTAACCTCTGGTTATTGATGTGTAGCACCAAGTGTTATTACCGGTTTCATCCCAGTAGGTCCCAGTGTTTTTTTACCACCTTTTATCCCAGCTGGGACTGGTGAGGTGAACCTAGATCTGAGGCGATTCCAAGTTGTTACAGAGACCAGGGAAGGAAAATGAAATTGGTGAAAGGTTTAGCTTTGGAATGATGTGATTAAAAGGTCTTTTTCTGGGGGGTTCCCATATCTCTGCCCCCTTTGTGCATGATGCTCTAGGGTGGGAAGACCAGATTCTTCACTAGGAATTACCTGTCAGATGCAAAGTGTGCCATGCTTCTTGAAAATAAAATCCTGCCCACACAGCTGTCTTCCTGGGATGACAGTGTCTTGGTTAAATGGGGCAAGGAGGGGGCTGCAGCCCATCCCCACAGCGTCTGTCCTGGGGAGACAGGTCCAGCACCACCAGCTCTGCTGCAGCATCGCTCTCCCTTACACACCAAGAGCCTGCTGAGTGTAAATTCCTCCCTCAAGGACTTGGCAGATAGGGACAGACTTTCTCCACCTTCTTGCTTTCTCTTTCTGCTGGGTCCCTACTGAATAGGGGCAGAGGGAGGAGATCCTTCCTACAGCAAGTGCTTCTGGCTGGTATACAGGGGCTGCATCCAAGAAAAGTGAACCCGTGGGCTGATTTAATGCAGCCAGTCCCACAGGAGATGGGTTAAAGGGAATTACAGAGGCACCAGCAGCTTCCCACAGTCACCTGAGCACTGTGGTCTGGGGTGGGTGAAATTACCCAGTGCTAATGAGCAATGCCTCCCAGTGCTCCCACGGGGCAGAGGAGGAATTGGGCAGGTAAGACAACCTTGTGTTAATTTTTCTCATCTGTAATGAGCATAATTTGGCAAACTTCCACTACAACGTGTCTTTAGCTATGGTTGAGCTTGGGAAAGGTTTTACCTGAGCTCCAGCAGTTTGGGACCCTGATAATGGTGCTGCAAATGGATAAAACACTAATGTCCCTGTGGTGTGCTGGTGTTGGGTGTGAGGCTTTCCTTTTCGTGCTGTATGCCAAGCAGATGCTAGGAAGCTTCTCCAGCATGATTCTGAGATCACATATTCTGCTTCTAGACAGCAGGACCTAAGGCAGGATATTCTGGAGGTATGGGGGAAGGCAGGAGAGGACCCTTGGGTGCCACAGGTGGGTGCGAGAGGGTCAGGGGTGCTCTCAGGAGAGGGATAGGATGACCATAAAAGTGCTTTGCCCAGGTGAAAGAGGCTTGGATGTGTTATCCAGAAGCATCTGGGGTGCCAGAAGGTGGCTGCTGCAGATCCCCCCTGGGGATAAGAGACCTCCATCTGCCCCACCTCCAGCCTGCTCACGGTCCTCTCTGAAGATGTCTCCTTGGTGGAAATGGAGCACATCAGCTGGGTTTGTGCCCAGATGGACACGGATCTGTAAAAACAACATTTACCACTGTGGTGAGCACCAGACTTTGTGGCTTTTTAATGTTAGTGTGCTTGTCCCCCCTCTGTAGCCCTGGCCTCTCCCAGATGAAGAGCCTGAGCGAGAGGCAGCACAGGGAAATCACACACTGGCGTTTCCCCAGCTTTATCAGCTGTGGGGCTTAAAACAAATAAATCATTTTCCGAGGCTATAAATCCCAAACCTTTCACCAACTCTTATAGTAACGCACATGTGCAGAACAACAGCAGGCTGTTTATCCAAACTCTCCAAAGCCTTTGTAGCAGAGCTGATGAGTTTGCAGCAATGTGTCTCGCCCACCGGCTGTGGGGCTGGGAGCTGAGAGCATGTGAGGGGAAAGAAGATGCTTTCCCAAAACCCAAACTGGGATGTTTGTGGAAGAGGCCTTTTTTTTTTTTTTTTTTTTTTTCCTCCTCTCTTCGTGCTTCATTGCATGGTGTTTCTTAGCTGGGATTTTTCCAGGTCATCCTTCAGAGCTGTAGAAATTGGTACTGTAAGGGTTAACCGGGTGTGTGAGGATGTTCCTCTCTCCTCTTGATCCTCAGGTCTTGGCTCTGTTAAACATCTCTGCCTCTCTTTTACATTCAGCTCCTCTTTTACAAGGCTGGGCTCAGGAATCTCAGCCCAGCCAAGAGCCATCTTCCCCTCCATTAAGGCTGTGTGACAGCAGGTAACGATACCACTTCAAAAGGACAAACTTGTTCCATTCCCCCCAACTCCCCCTAAATTATACTCTCTGCAAACAGAATCTGAAGACAACATAGGAAGAAGCAGCTGCCCTGTTTCCCTGCAAGACCCAGCTCCCAAATGTGCTGTCTTGGGGACAAAAGCAGAGTCAAGCCCCATGGCCGCTGATGCTGTTGGGGCTGCATGTCAGGGACCACAGGGCTGTTTGCCCAGAGACATTTGCAGCTCCAGCTTTAGCCATCTCACCCCTGAGAGGAGCTGAAGACACTCTGTTTTATCAGCCTGCTGCTGACCTCTTACCCTGGATCAGGCCAGCAAAGGCTGGATCATGTCTTGGCTAATCACCGTGGCTGCAGATTGGAGCCCTAAAGGTCCGCATCTACCGTGGGATGCGCTGAGCTCACTTTCACAGCCTGCCTGTCTCTTTTTTCCACTTTTTTTTTTTTGTTTTTTTCCCTCTTTTTTTCATGCCTTTGCTGACTCAGTCTAACATTTCTCACGTTGTTTCTACGCCTGCCATCTCTCGTGCATCCCCGTGGGCTGCCCCGTCCCTCGGCACGCAGGTTGCACGGCTCTCGTGCCGCTGGCTGTGCTCGTGTGTGGTCCTCCACCTGGGAGCAAGCGGGCCCAGCCGCGTAATTTTGTCTCTCCTGCTCGGGCACTATTTAGGGATAACAATAACAGTTGGAGGAAGGTCTCCTGCAAGGAGAGATCAAATAGAAGGGGAAACACAGAGCTGAGAGGGCAGCCCAGGAGGTGCTAGCACGGGCAGCAAGGAGGCACGGTCTGCCTTTCTTCCCAGTTGCCCATCCTTTAACTAAAAATATGCAAAGAAGAGGTTATTTATTTGAATAAAGAAAGGGTTATTTATTTGAGTTTTGGGGTAGCAGTTTAAAAAGTAGATAAATGAAAATTTAAGGCACATATGCACCAAAGCTACCAGACTTTGCCAACAATTTATTTTTATTTTATTTTTATAATATTTCATTTATTTCTTCCAGCTATTCAGGTAGAACATCATTTTCCTAAGACCCCCCCCCCCCCCTCCCCCAAACCCATTTAACCAAAGAATTTCAGCTTCATGGCATGCCCTCACCGCAGCTGGAGGTGCTTATAACTCCAACTGCCTTTGCTTTGGCTTCCAAGTGGTTGAGCCTCCTAACTTCCAGTGAAATCTTCGCCTTACATGATCATTTGAGAGGCTGCAGTCTTCCTTTGCCTTCCCAGAAACCTCCAGCAAGCCTGGATAGGATGGGGATATCTCCCAGCAGTGATGTGCAGTGTGAGGGAGCCTGCGGAGTGCCAGGGCAGCTGGCTCCCCCTGGCCTGAGGGACACCTGCTGCAGGGTGCTGCTGATGTGGGGCTAGCCCCATGGCTCCAAAGGCGGGGAGATCCTCTGTCAGGATGGCTCTTTGTAGATGTACTGGGTCTGGCAGAAGTGGGAAAACCACCAGAGTAGGTAATACTTATATTTTTTGAAAGGATGGAATGGATTTGGACCCAAATAAGTAACTGGGGAACTCTTCTGTTCTCCCCCCAGGATTCCTGGTATCTTAACCTTCTGTTAAAATAAGTTAAAGGCATTAGGGGATTCCTACAACCTCTGATTTATTTCTTTTTTCCTAACATCTTAAGGATGCTGGAGAAAACACAAGTGCTCCACAAACACTGATGTGCATGAAACGACTTATTTCCAATAACTCCTAGCTGTCCTAGCCTCTCCTCTGAATGAAATGAGCCCAGTGGCCGTTTTTGCAATTAACCCCTCCAAAAGTTGAATGTCAAGTTAGAAGCAGGGTGACAGCAGAGCTCAGACCTAATGCTGGAACCTGCTTCTGCACACCCTGGGGGCTGTGGGACTGCTGCCGTCCCTCCCTGGGCTGCCTTCATGGTAGCTGCATTCCCTGCTCTGCCCGCTGGTCCGTTTGGGAGTGTGCTGTCAGGCTCTGGTATTCCCTGAAACATGAAGCTGTGGGTCTGCAGGAGCCCTGTGATGAGGATGTGAGAGCCACGTTGGACACTTGGCTTCCTTTTCTGGCATAATTGTGGCCCACATCACCCAGCTGAAGTCTTGCAGCACCCATCCCTGCTGGGGCTGGATGTTAAGCAGGGATGCTGCCCCACCAAAGCGTGGCTAAAAGGGGTCATGGTGCTTCACAGCCCCTTTTCTGACCACAAGAAATGGGGAGGACGTCAGCAAGCACATCGTGATAAGAAGGCCATGAGAGCCAGCCTTTGATGACACAGGGTAAAAAAAAGCCACGAAGAAAACAGGAGGCATCTCAGGGGAGAAATACATGGAGAGAAATGCTTGCAAAGAGGGAAAAGGATGAACAGCGTGCAGACCGAACCTCATGGGGCACAGCTCCATCAGCCCCAGGGCTCCCCCGAAAGGGTTAATTCCCCAGCCAGTGCACTAAGTGGTCAGCAGCCCAATAAATTATGCCCTCAAAAGACAAACCACAATCATCATTAGTCACGGCTCATTGGCCTGTTAAGGCTCCTCAGTGAAGTTTATCTCTTCCCTCCTGTCCACCGGCAGCCATATTTCATGCTCCGAAAACAGATGACCCCGGGGGTCAGCGAAATGAAAGCCCCATTCAACAGGTCTGCGAAGGGCTCGCCGCGGAAAAAAACGGCCGGGGTCAAAATAACATTGAGATACGGCCAGACCTTCAGCCGCTGCCCTCCCGGAGCAGACACACACCACACGCTCAAGTGACCAAGACATGTTAATCCGTTTCAGGATCAGGCAGGGTCAGGCTGGGGCTGGGAGGAACAGTGGCATAATTAGGTGAGGGTGACCTCCATAAAACAGTAATGGGCTTCCAGAGGCACGCCGGCGCGGGGCGGCCTGAGGGGCTTTGCGCCCACTTCCCTGGTCTTTGCGAGATGGAGGTGGCCGTGGTGGGATGGTGTTGTCCCCAGAGATCGGCCTTGTCCCCAGAGATCGGTCCTGTCCAGAGAGAGTGCCTTGTCCCCAGGGATAGGTCCTGTCCCCAGAGATCGGTTCTGTCCCCAGAGATCAGCCTTGTCCCCAACAGTGTGTTGTCTGGTGGGCAAGGAGGGTGGCACAGAAAGGAGAGGAGGCTCTGGGAATCCTCCTAGGAAGAGCAGGACGCCCTGCAATACCGAGGAGCACAAGGCTGATGGTTGCGGGGTGGCAGCTGGAGCGACCACGTTTGGGTTCCTCTGTTCCTAGGGACTGACCCAAGGTTTGTGCCAAGGCACAAGGTTTGTGACTGCTTTCATCAGGGAAGGACAACCAGACCTCCTGAGCTTCACCCTGCTGCCCTCCTCCTGCCAGCCTTCAGGCTGCTGGGCCCACAGTTGTGCTCCAGATTTATTATTTACTTACTTATTTTTGTTCTTTATTCTATTCTAGGAGTGTTTCTATGTGATGGAAAGACAATAAGAAAGGTGATGAGGAAAAATAACTTTTTTTTTTTTTTTTTTTTTTTACATCTTGTATTTCCCATTTTTGAACTGAAGTGGAATTCCATCCTTTGCTACAAAAGGGTCAGATGACAGGATGACTGGTTACTAAATGGAAGTTGTACACATTTCAGAAATACTACTCATTTAAATTAAATGATTTTGACTTCAGGGATTTGACTGAGAAACAGCAAGTTTCAGAAACTGAGCCAAACTTTTATTCCAAATACCATCCAGCTAGAAATTTTTACATGTCCAGTAACAGAAATAAACATAAAAATAAAATCAAATTTAACAATCTGCTATGAAGTATCAATTCAAGCCCCATTATATCCAGCAGAGCTGTGCATGATGAAACCAAAAACTGTGGTCAATCAAAATACTTTATGGCAGAAAATCAGTTGCCACCCCCAAAACCCCATTTTCAGAAGGAACCTTGTTTTTTCTTTTTATTTTTCTTTCTCCTTTTCTTTTCTTTTTCCTTTTTCTTTTTCACCAGCTCTTGGTTAACTACAGTATCATCTTTAGGATGGAGCTGAGCATTTCAGGGCAGGGATGACTTGAGGACAAGACAGGTGTTCCAGGATAGGGACCAAAGATGCTCCTGCACCACCAGCACCTCTCTGGAGGGGTATTTAGCCCCCAGAAGACATGTTGTACCCGGTGACAGCCTTGTCATGGGACTGGTGATCAAGTCTGGGGCTGACATCCATGTTGCTATAAAGGAGGAGCTTTAAAACCAGCTTACCTAATGAAGCTTATCAGTGCCTTTGAGCATCATAAATCAGGAGGTACCAGGCCAGGGCCATACCAGCGAGGGAGGCAGAAGAGGATGGAGCACCAGGGGTGATTCTAGCTAGCGTTCCGCTGAGATACTTCCTTTTCAGAACAGCTTGTGGGGATCACATTTTAAAACAGCTCTTTAGCTGCACGTTTATTGCTGTGTGCGTCACAGGATGTTTTAATGCAAAGCAATGGGGATGATGTGATTTGGGACATTCGATCTCCTGGCTCCGTCTCTCCCCAGTTACAGCTGTGCCTGGGTTCTGGTAATGGCCAGGGTGGGTGCAGGCAGGTGCTGTGCATCGCAGCCCTGGATCACTGCCACCATCACTGGAGAGGGCTCAGCTGGGCACAGAGATGTGATAAGGCAGGGGAAGCGGCTGGTGCTCAGCACCAGGCTCTCTGAGGGGCTGACAGCAAAAGGGAAGCTGTAGAGCTGTGATCCTGGTAGCAGGGCTGAGCAATCCTTGTGTAGGAACTGAGGGAAAAGAGATGCTTCCGTCTCTGCAAGGCTGGTGAAAGACCTGGCAGGGATGTGGGCTGGGGTCCCTGCCCCTGCCTGGGGAGGGGGGGTGCTGGGATGTTGTGCCTGTGGGATTTTAGGCACCAAAGGGATGGAAGGGGGGTGTTAGGGAGCTGAGAAGCTGATTGTTTTTCTCTCCACTGTCTAATCAGGGTCCCCAGCTCTTAACTCTTCTGTTGCATAATTAAGGGGACTGCACTGAGCAGCAGCATCCCCTTCCCTTGCGTTCATCCACCAGGCTACAGGAAAGCTTCAGTCAAACAGACAAAAAATCAGTTCTAGATAAAGTGTGATGGTTTCCACAGTTTTTTTGTTTTGTTTTGTTTTTTTCCTCCTCCTGGCTGGAGATGGAGCTTTGTGTTCCAGGTGCTCCCCTGGGGAGGAGGCACTCGGGTTGGGAATGCAGGGCTACCCAAGCAACTCCCGTGGAAGGTGGCAGCGGTGTCCCCAGCAGCCTGGGGAACTGAGCTGTGACTTCCTGAGCCCTGACCCATCGCAGCAGCTGCCTACACGTGCTGGCCATCTCTGATGACACGGCACAGTCAGAACAAGGTGTGAACTGATGTGGTATTGATTCATTTCTGGGCAAGGGAGGTGAAAATGGGTATTGAAGTAAGAGCACACGTGATGTGGAGTCAGCAGCAGGTAAGGTTTTGTTACTTAAATCCACTCCTTTATGAGCCAAAGCAGACACAGATGCAAGACAGAGAAGTCAGGACAGTATGTAGCACATGTGGCTTTTCATTCCCCAGTATTTAATAAACCCATTAGCCACGTTAAAGTAATTAGCATCTTATTGTGGCGTTCCTCTGCTGCAGACAAGCCAGGGATGAGTGCTGCCAAGCCTGTCCCTGCTGTCTGCATGGAGCAGAGCACAGCCCGTGCTCCCTGCCAGACCTGCTCCAGTCACTTGCATCTTGGCAAAAACAGCCTGAGCCTACCCTGCTTCCCCCCCACCTCCCTTTTCCTCTGGTCACTTTACCCTTGCCAGAATGAAAGCCCTGTTGCCTCAGCTCCTTTGAATTGCCTGATTCAGAGAAGCAAAGCAGCAGCACGTGGCGCAGGCAGAGCAGGGAGGAGATGCAGCAGAAGCCCCGAGCAGGATGACAGGTGTGGTGCTAGCAGAAAATTTACAGCCCCAGCCTTGGGCTCTGGGCCCTCTTTTTATTACGTTTTACACTGAGCGAGGTAGATTGAGTTACCATTGCATTTTCATCTGCTCCATTAGGGCTGTGCTCAGAACCAAAGGCTGTGTGGCTGGGAAGAGGGCTCCACAGAGATGTCGGGTCTGGCCGTCAGCAAATACATCAGGTACAAGTAAAGAGCAGGTGATATTTCATAAGCTTAGAATGGGATTTAGCTGTCCAGCAGAGTCCGGAAGAAAAGGAGAGCAGCTAGCATTTCCCCAGTCCCCGGGACTGTAGAATGAGATGAATCTCCACTTCTCTGCCCTCCCTGGGTAATAGAGGCATGTCTGGGCTTCTTGCTGGCTCCTCCGCCAGCAAGGGGGCTGCTGGCAAAGCCGGCATGCTGCAGGGAGCCTGGGCTGTGGGATTTTAATTGCTGGCTTCCAGAATAACCCTCAGGGCTCTGGAGTTTGGAAGGGGAGCTGGTGTGGGCTCAGCACGTCGGGTGTGAAGCTGTTCTTGTGCAAGTGAAGCTGCAGAGGAAGGGGAAAGACCCTGGAGCTGCCTCCAGGTGGATGTACCTCCTCCCAGGCTGCTCTGGCAGGGTGAATTTGGGCTTCTAGGGCTGTGTATGTGTTTTCATGGCTTCTTACCTTTAAGCTGGCAAATGCTGGTAGATGCTGAACAGTCCTCGCTGACTGGCTGTGTTCTGTGTGAGAGCTGGTCTGTGTGCAACTGGAACTGGGAGATACAGCCAGGAAATAATGTCCAGGGGAGACTTCTTAAAGAAAACAGCTTGTGGATGCAAGTTATGTCTTGAGCACCAAAGCTTGGAGTATTTGAGCTCTGCCTCCTCATTTATTTATTGTTTTAGCAGCAGATTTTTAGGATTATGAAAGAATAAACTGCAGCCTGAGTTCTGTGGCTTGGCTCTGACTCTGAGGTGTCCCTTCTGCTCTCCTGCTGTCCAAGAGCAGCCTCTGGTGTGGCCCAGGATGCCCACGGCCCCTCTCGACCAGCCAGTCCTCCTCCTGGAGGATTTGGCACCCAGAAGCAGCCTGTGACAGGCAGCTGCCCATGGTCTGTTATGGAAATGTGCCCTGGGTTTGGCCAGGCTCTGTCCCGGGTGCAGCAGGGAAGGACATGAGTGTTTGCAGTGACATCTGCAGCTCTTGGCATGGTGGCACCATGTGCTATGCAAAAAGCAGCAGGGCCAGTGCATTCCTTTGCTTATGGACCTTTTCCTTATTTTCTGGAGGTGACTTTGCACAGAAATCATCCCTTCAGGCCCTGTCTTCCTTCAGGAGTTGGGATTTCTGGCATTTTTTTGGCCTGGTCCAGGTTGTCAGCCCACAGCCACCCTCCTGGAGCAGCTGGTCCCTGCAGGTCCCTGCATCAGTACCTACTGTTTTTTTTTTGTTGTTGTTGTTGTTTTTCATTTTCTTGTTGGTTTTTTTTTTTTTTTTTTTTTTTTTTTTTGCTTCTAGATGCCAAATGTGGGGGAAATAGCCACTACACTGGGCGACAAGGCTGCTATTTAGAGCCTTCACAGGCTGAAGATCAATAAAGACAAACCCCTGCCTGCAGGAGGGACTCAGCCCCATGGCAGGGCAGGCTGGGGCCATCTTCTCTGGCTTCCTGTGCACAGCAAGCTGAGCAGGAGCTGGTGGTGAGCCCTTGCTCAGAAGACAAGATGAGCTGGGTGGTACAAGCAAGAGTACAGGCAGCAGGCTGAAGTCTGTGACCATTCCCCAAATACAGGGGGTTGTGCTAAAGCACATCGGCCAGTCTGGGGCTCCCCAGCAGAAGAAAAGCACTGGCACACTGGGGCAAGTCCAGCAGAGCCATCACAATGGGGTGGGGGAGCCTGGTGCCTGTGACGGATGGTGAGGCTCTGCCTCATCCTGATGGGCACAAGATCAGGGTTGGTGATGTCCTGGGAGACAAGAGCTGCCTGGAGCATCTCTTCCCAAGCCCCTTAGGGTGGGAGATGTTCAGACCCAAGAAATTCCTGCCTGTTGGGTGGCTTCTCTGGGGTCTCACCTGTGCCACCCTTGCTGCAAAAAAAAAAAAAAAAAAAAAAAAAAAAAAAAGCTGTAATTTTTTTGTTTCATTTCCTTAGGTTTTCAAGTATTTGGAGACATCTCTTCAACCTTTCCCAGGCTTTCATCTGAGCTGGGGTGTGTGATACCCCCAGAAACCAGTGAAGAAGCCGAGCTGTTTCCTCACTCACCCGTCGGCTCCCTCCCCAAGCCCCGTATTTCAGCTCTGGCTTTCAGCTGGGAGTAGCAGTATTTGCGTGGGCTGGAAGCCATCTCCTCTGCCCTCGCTAGGATGCTGCACATGGTGGTAGCAGCTGGTCTAGCAGAGCTACCGGGGCCTTTTTCTAAAGGCAGAGCCGAGTCTGGTATCCTGCAATAGGTCAGGTTTAATGTGGCTTCTCCGCTTGTAATTTGTCATGGCCTTATCAGAACATCTGCATCCTGGCCTCTTATTAAGCCCTTAGAAAAATAGTTATATCTAATGCCTGAATAGTTTTAAATTTGGAAGTGGAGTGGGAGTAGATGGAAGAAAATAAATTCCCCTTCATGTAATCATCAGAGGAGGACAGTTCTGAACAATGACCAGATCGTCCTCACACTGACGATGACAGCAATTTCGGACTTATCACACCCCGGCACTATATTAAGGCACTGAGATTACATTGTTATTCATTAGCACAACATCTGTTGAAAATCAGCATGGAGAGGGCTGGTGCAGATGCTAAAAAGCCTCGCGATGGGAGCAGGGAATGTGTTCCCCCGCAGGCAGAGCAATGCCTCTGCCCTCCTGGGTGCTGCTGCTGCTCCCCGGGCGCCGTGCACGTGCGACGCAGCCGGTGAGGATGTCAGTCACCCACATCTACAGGTCCCAGGGCTGTCCAGCTGTGTACTTTCAGGTGGGTCTTTTCCCTTTTTACCACTTATTCCAGGTGGTTTCTTTCTAGTGTGGGCGCAGCTCCTCGCAGCGCACAACAAGTATGCCACCACCCCGCTTGCCATGATGAAGGACAAAGGTGCCATCTCCTATATTTTGAAATTCTGAAGCATACCCAAGTGCCAATCTAGATGTATTCACATGAAAATGCTCCAGTTCCTCACAAGCCCAGAAAGGTACAGGATCTTCTTACCATTTATCCTGTCCTGCGCTGAAACCTCCTCTGCCCTGGCTGCCACAAAAGCCTCAGCTTTCTCAGCTTCCTCAAAGAGGAACCAAGCTTGTGGATGAATTTACAAGTGACTTCCTGACTCGGTTTCCCTCCTGGACTAGCCCCACTAGTACCTAATCTCCAGGGCCCTCCTTGTTTGTAGCCTGGAGGACCACCTCCTTGCCGTGTATTTGCTGATTCTCACGTGTATCAGTCACAGGGGCATTAAGCTATTATTTAGACCCGGTGTTCTGATTTTTTTTAAAAGCATTTTCAGTTAACCAGAGTACAAGGAATCAGGAAAGCAGGACTGCAGGCGTATTTCATAGCCTCGCTGCTAAAAATACAGAAAAGGCTCTTAGCCGAAGATCTCCTGGAATTGCAACCGTGGTGGATTTGCTTCTATATTTAAGTGAGCAGTCCTAGAAGCTACGCTGCCCTTCTGAAGGTGATATCTGAGTCTCTGCAGTCATCGCCATCCATGGCAGCACATCATTTGATTTCATAGAGCAATACGGATTATTTGGTGGGTTGAGGGGCGTTGCTATCAGGCATCGTGTTGATGTGTGGGTCTGCCCAATAAGTTCAGAAATCCAGCCCAGCCTTCCTCCTCCTAAGCTGCCTGCTTCTGCTCAGGAGTCACTGATGCTGGTCTGCAGAACCTCAGCTCGAGGAGCTTTCAAAGGACCATTTTAGCAGCTGGTGTGAAACATCCATCAGTGCTCCTGTCTTCGCTCTAGCTTGCACCATTCTGGTTTGCCTTACTTTGGTTATGATGAAATTTAGAGGAACTGCTCCTGACAAATGAGACTCTCTAGTGGGTTGCTTCTTTAAACCATTAACACATGCTTAAACATTGACGGAGCGTAAAATGGGAACTTTGAAAAGGAAGATCCTTCATTATCAAAGGCAGCTGGCAGCATGCAGTGGATCAGTGCTACCCAGAAGCATATCAGTGTGAGCACATCCTTGTCCGGATCATCAACCCCAAGCACGCTAGGAGATGAGTAGGACAGATGGCTTCTGCCCTTGAAAAGTACCTTGATGGTATTAAAGCTGGGGTGGAAAATGTGAATTTACAAGCAGAACAGGAAGGTGGTGAAGATGTGGTGTCAGCAAGGCTGACCTGAGCTTTCTCTGTGTTTCACATGGATCTCAAGGAGCTTTGGTTCTCAAGGAAAGGTCTTGCATTGAGATGAAAGATGTCTTGCAACTCCTTTTCCAGACTGGATTGCAGCCAAGTGTTCCCCCAAGGAAGAACTCCCGAGAGATTCCCCTTCTGCTCCCCCTGCCTTTCCAGCACCAGGTCCCACCGGTGCTGCTGTGACAAGTCTCCCTGGGGGGCACCGAGAACCCTGATGGCAAATACTCATTAATTGATTCTCTAGGACCAAGGAAGCATCCGATCCAATTAGAAATAAATAATTTATGCCATCAAACATGAGATTGGGATGCTATTGATCAAGGGCGAGAACAGGGACAACAGCTGTTCCTGTTGTCAGCGCTATGGAACCCGAACTGAGATGATGATGCTCCAGGAGCGGTGGGGGACCACCAGGCTGAAGATGAACCAGCTGAGGTCTCCATGCACCGCAGAGGCAACCATGTCTCACTCCTTAATCCTCTGCCTTTGCCCATGCTGCAGGCCTTGAAACCTATTGAGCCCCTGAAGGCTTCAAAGAACACCTAGCTTAAGCAGAGCATGGTTTTTAGGAGGTGATGACAGGGTTCAACTTTTTTGGTCATCCTGCTGAGCCCATGTGCTTTAGAAAATGGACAGGTCCACTCCAAAAGCACCGGGGAGGAACTCAGCCATAGTGGGATGGGGTAAGAGCAGTTCTGCTCGGTGTCTTCAGCCAAAACCAGAAGAATCAAGGGGGAAGGTCCGAATGGAAATGCAGCTGTGTGTCAGCAGAAGGCACTGCACCTGCGTGGGAGCTGCAGGACAGAACACTGCACAAAGTGTGCATCCAGTGCAAGTGGTTACAGAGCCTTTGGGAGACAGAAAAACGTGGTGCTGCCTGATTTTGCTTTAATTCCCCACTGTTGCTCTATATGAAGCAGCATAGGGAGGAGGAGCGTGGTTTGGGTTTGGTATATAAAAAGAAAGGAAAGGAAGAAAGCAGAGTTCCCACTGGTGACTTGTTCAAGCCAATCCAGAGAAGTCAGAGGGACGTTTCAGGGCTGGGGGCTGAAACACGGGCGAAGATTTTCTGACAAGATCCAGAATTGCTTGGACTCTACCCATGCATCCTTTTCAGCATTTCGGTGGCTGGGGGATTGCTGAGATGTGCGTGAGCCAGCTGGAGGCTTTCCATTGACTTCGGTGGAATTTGGATCAGGCCCAACGTGAGTGGGTCCTCGCTCAGCTTCGAGAGGAGAGGGGGAAACTGTGGAAGGTCCAAGTGGTCCAGAGAAACGAGGATCGCTCAGCTGACATCCCCCTGGAATGAGCGCGTGGTTATTTCAGGCAAAAGCAATCTGTTATTTCCACTCCTGAACGTTTATTTGGGTCAGGGTGGGAAAATGCGATTTACTTGCCAAAGTCCCGCTGGGGTGGTAAAAATATAAATACCACATATTATTATGTGTGTATTCTGAAAAGCGGTTAGTGACTGTGTTTATTACATTTGGCCACTTGCAGGGAGTTATTCTCTGTCTGCCCCCTCCCCTAAATTCACATGCTTACGCTGAATGCTGGCCCTGCTGGGACCCGTAAAACTGCTGCAGGGGGATGGAACCAGAGCAATTTTGGGCTTCCCGCAGCCTGCGGGGAGGAAATGTCTTTCCAAGCCACCAGTCCCACCTGGCCGAGCCACCACAGGGATGTGGTGGGACGATTTCCCAGTCCCATCCATGAGGGGCCCCATCCTGCGCCTCTTCGACCCAGGGTGGGCGCCCACAAGGCCGCATCCCCAGTGGCAGCAGGACGTGTATTTCATCCTGATGGTGCTGGGTTTGACCTGTGATGGCTCTGGTAAGGCAGAGGGCAGGGAGGATGGCCCTTACAAAGATCCTGTTACCACTGTGCTTCATTAATTGAGAAGACACTCCGATTTCCCAGGATGGATGACGACAGTGCCGTGGATGGGATGCACGTTTGGCTATAGGGGAAATAAAAGGGAGCTTTGACCACATGTCTGAAGCCACAGAGCATCTGAAATTGCAAACCTGTCCCCAAAACTGAGTGCTTTTTGCAGATCACTGCTTACAGGCTTGGTTCTCAGCCTCTCCCAGTGCTGGCCAGACAAGGAGCAGCCAGAGCCTATTCCGATTTTGGCAGGGCTGGGAATGGAGCGGATCCACGCTGCTCCAGCCCTAGAATGCATCATCTCCATCCAAGAGCTACAACTGACCATCCCAGTGCTGTTCCTGGATGCCTCTTTCCACCGGAGGAAAGTTCAGCTGGAGAAGAAGGTCTTTCTTCACCTTTGTGTCCAAAAAGCTGTGGTTACCCCTTGGTTTCTGGTGTTATATAGGACGAAGGCAGCACATCCCGGAGCAGGGCCACTCTGGCTTTCCAAGTGTGATTTAAACCTGCCTTGTGATCTGAATGCCTTGATTCCATAGAGGGGCTCTGGGGTGTGTTTGCGGACTAGGTGGCCTCTGAACTGGATAAATAGCCCCAAATATCCCTCTCTCGGGTACTCAGAACTGCCAGTGGATCGGTGCCTCTTGTCCAAGTGGTGCTTTCCAGCCTCACATTCCCCATTTTGGGCCAGAGTCCTTCACAAGAAGCTTTTAAAGCCCCGGGTCAGTCTTATAATCTACACTGGATGTTATTAATTTGACTCAGTGCCATCCCCTTTTCTCATTTACCACTTTCTGCAGGGGGCTTTGGTTGCACATGTGTCAGCAGTGAGATGCAGTGGGTTCGAGGCTCCTGCTGCTGCCTCAGCTTTACATTGTCTGAACCCTGCTGCCTTTGAAGATTGGGGCTGGCCTGACATTTTTCAGGAAGGAGAAAGCTAGCTTTGATACCGTGCATCAAAAAACACAGGCGTTTGTGTTGCAGCAACACCTGAGAGCTCTGCTGGGTCAGAACCACCAGCAGGAGCGACTGTAAGGAGCACGCAAGGTGCTGCTCCTAAGAAAGGCTGTGCCTTTCCAGCTAGCAAAGTGCCCTACAATTATTCCCCCGTGCAGCCCAAGGCACCAGTAAGTTCCTCACGTCTCCTGCAAGCACAACATCGCCAGCTCTGCGCAGCATTTCAGGAAGGAAGGAGTGCAAACAAAATGCAGCTCTGGGGTCTGTGCTTGCAGCATCCACCACAGCCTGCACAGCTCAGTGGCTGCGTGCGAGCCCTCGGTGCTGAAACAAGCCCCTGAGGGTCTCCTCCACCCCCTTACACCACCAGCACTGCATTTAGTTCTCCTCCAGCTTGCTTCATGGAGCAATGAAAGGTGTAAAAGCAGAGGTGAGGAATATGGAGGTGAGGCACATCCCACCCAACCTTGGCCTCACTCCCTTCTGCAGTGAAAGCCGGCATGCACACCTCCAGATAACAGCTTTCCCTGAGACAGCTGGCATCTTTAGGAGGTACCGAGAGGCAGAAGGAGCAGGTGCTGTGCAAAGATGCTGGCAGATCCTGCTGGCAGGGATTTCCCTCGCGTCCAAGTGGGAAAAACCCCTTGCAAGGACTGCTGGAGGCTCGGCACCAAGGTGGCGTTGCTTGCAGTGCCTGGCCATTTGCATATTTGGGGAATTAGCCCGCGTCTCTGCTCCATTAGCTCACCCGCTTCCTCCCCCAGCCTCCCAGGAATCACTGGGGTTTTGTATGGGTGGCTAATTAAAACCTCTCCTAGCTCGAGCCACTGATTGCCGAGAGGGCTGAGACCACGAGCAGACCGCAGGGGAGGCTGCCCCAGCCCACAGGCTGACCCCACGCCACTGCAGACCCCACGCTCGCAGCTAGGACGTTATTTACTCTGGTACCAGCAACGTTCCCTTAAAATATATTGAAAGAGAGATTGGGAAAATGAAGTGTATAAGATTTATCCTGCACTAGAGGATTTCAGCATCCAAGAAAGCCAGAGAGTCCAGTCCCTCAGACTTAATAGAAACCTCCTGCTTTATTAATGTTGCTTTGCCTTTTTTTTTATTTTTCTTTTTTTTTTTTTTCTTTTTTTTTCCTTGTCCACAGGTCCTGGGCAGAATGTCAAAGCTGTATTTGAGGAGCTTTCCTGGAGGTTTTCATTAATAACAGGGCCAGGGAATCCACTGCAAATGTAAAAATAATAGATTTGAGAGCCCTGAAAGAATGGAGATTTACTTGCTGTGGAAATATAAGGGAGAAAGTGGGAGTGGGAGGTTCCTGTGGCTCAGCGTTGCCTGCCTGCGAGCTCCAAAAGCTGCCTGAAGCCGAGGAGGTGCCGGGGATGGGTGCGGGAGGGAAGGCTGCCTCCTGCCCGGCTCAGCACCTGCCTTCCAGTGCTGCTGGATGTGCCTGAGCATTTTGGGGCTTTCCCATGGTAGTGAGGAAAGGAAGAGGTGCGCAGGGAGCTGCCGTCCACCAAAATGGGTTGGCTCCAGATCTGGGCTCCTTGCTCACCCCTCTGAAAAGCGAAGGCGCACGGCAAGGCTGATTCCTAGCAGGAGGCCACACAAGCACGGACGTGGGTAAGAGCTGGATGAGGCCCCGAGCACTCAGCTCTTGGGGATGCCAAAAGTGTGTCCCCTCCTTCCAAATGACCCTCAGCCCATGGTTTCATGCCCTACAGCTTTCACCTAGCCAGGTTGTCACCTCCTCAGGCTGGTCTGCTGCACAAGTGACAGCAAGGCTGTGCCTGGATCAGTCCTTGGAAAGCCACCTAAAGGAGACCAGGAGACCCCTTCCCACCTCTTCTTCCCCGCAGAGGCGTCATCCCCAGGGATTTATAACCTGGGGCTCCAACCCCACGGAGCCCACTGGCACTGCAGGCTCTGAAGGCTCAAACTGAGCCAGGAGAGAGCCCCTTCTCCACGACGGGTTGATGGAGGCTTTGGGCTCCCTCCCCAAACCATCCCCCAGCACACAGGGCACGAGCTGCCGGAGCTCCCTGGGCTCTCCCCATGAGCCTGGGAGGCACAGCAGCCCCGCAGCCCTCCAGAGAAGCACTTCAGCCCCAACACAGCTCCTCCTGATGAGCTTTTCAACAGCTCTGCAGCCCCCCTGGCCCTGCCCGCCGCGCTGGTGGCCTGGGGGGGGCGGAGGCATTTTCCCAGCACTGTAATCTAACAGCACCAGTGGGAATGTTTACAGCACGCTGCCACTTGAGGGCTTATCGGCTCCCTCCCTATCTCCCACTGCTTCGGCCTGATAAACCGAGGTGCTGGTGGCACCCAGGGGAAGCACCCGGAGCTGGGGATGGGAGCGAAGCCGGAGGGGCTGCAGCATTTTTCCGCCTTGCTGAGGATGTGGTGGAGGTGTGGAGCCCACGGAAATGGGAACAGCAGGGGAGGCCCCTCCCTGATGGGTGGCAGAGAGCCCCCAGGCTTGGGGTAAAGGGAACGTGCCCTACGGGGGATGTGGTGGGTCGTGGGAGCGAGGAAAGGCATCCCTGGGAGAATGGGAGGCGTGCTGGAGAGCCTGGTGCTCCTAGCAATGGGGAACCAACCGCTGGCACCTGCCCATCGTGGGTGGGAACAGGTTTTCCCTAATT
Source organism: Oxyura jamaicensis (assembly GCF_011077185.1). NCBI lineage: Eukaryota > Metazoa > Chordata > Aves > Anseriformes > Anatidae > Oxyura > Oxyura jamaicensis. Next base: position 6,845,607 of record NC_048907.1, read on the forward strand.
AGCCTAATCAGCAGGGGATAAAAGGCGGCTCACCTGGGCCCACAGCTCTCTGCTTTGCTGGAGGGATGGCTCTGTACTACGCCAGCCCACGAGCATCCGTGCTGCCCTGGCTGCTGCCTGCCAACGCGAAGGCGCCTCCCGTTCCCCCAGAAAACCTCCCAAACGCCTTTATTACCTCCAGGAAAGAAAAGGTGCCCCGATGCTTTCCCTGCGGACACCGGAGCATCCCTCGAGCATCCCTCGCTGCCCCCGGGCTGCTGTCAGCGGGTGCTGGCCTGGGACAAGTCGCTGTTGCCCTCTAGCGGCCCCGGGGCCGGGCCGGGAGCGCACCGTGCTGGGGGATGCTCGGGGAGCCCTGCGGGGTCCCTGGGGGTCCCTGCGGACAAGGCTCCGGCAGCTGGCACCGCCTCGCCCCGCCTGGGCTGGGCTGCCCCCCGCACAGCTGGCCGCGGGGCTCGGCTGGGGTGGGTGTATTTTTTTTTTTTATTTTTATTTTTCTCTCGAGGTTTTGTGGGAAATGCACCTGGCTTGCAGCCCCCGGGCGCACCGGGATGCGCCTGCGCCTCTGCGAGTTGTTTTCCCATCCGGGGGGTGGTTTTCCCCAAGCTGGGAATCTCAGGTTTGAGAGTTGTGATAATAACTGAAGCAGGGAGGCTGTCTTGGAATGCACCCCAGCTTGATTTTAAATGCATTTGAAGCCAGTCAAGATGTATTTTTATTTTATTTTTGGTAAAATGCACATTTTTTGGTAAAAACCCAGCGCTCCTCCTGATGATGTGGCCAAGAGGGAGGTGCAGGAGCTGGGGACCAGAAAAGCAAGACAAGCTCAGGGAATGGGGGAATGCTTGTAAAGGGAAAGGATCTGGGACTGATAGAAGGCCCTCCCTCCACGAAGGGCCTTGGGAAATGTAGGGGAAAGAGAGAGGCTGGAAAATCATCGCATATTTCTGAGGATGCTGGAAGGATTATACATGGCACAATTTGTCTGACTTCCTCATTGCTCTCTCCTTTTGTCCTCATACACAAGGACCGTCTGGAAACCAAAAATACCCTGCTCTTCCTGGAGCATGTTCCCAAAGTGTCCTGCTGCAGCTAATCTGTCCGCCAGCAGAGCCCCGGGCTGCATGCTGCTATTCTGGTCCCTGTGCCCACGGGAGCCGTTTGGTGTGACTTGTCAGGACCTGCTTCATCCTCGACGTGATCAGGCTCATTTTCCACTTGTAAGTAAATGCGTTACTCCCAGGGCTGGAAACTCAACGGGATCATAACCAAAGGCTTCCTGAGCCTGTCGGCTGCCCCAGATGGCATCTCCAGCGTGCGAACCCCTGCAGCAGCTCCGAAGGGACAGGTAGGGGAGAAGATGCTGTGGGAGAGGATGAAAGCTGTTGTCAGCCCATCCTTTGCAGACCTATCTGGAGGTGTTGGGCAGGATTTCACCAACTCCTTGTGGTCCCTATAAGAGTTTTATGGTGCAGGGCAGACCCCAGTGGCCATCAGCAGCCAAGAGTGGAGCCCAAGCCCTGTCTGAGCCCTCCAAGCTGCTGTTGGGGCTGGAGCTGCTCTGGGATGCTGGGTGCTGGTACAACCATTCCCTCCTGGAAGGTGCTGTCCTCATGGGTGCCCTGCAGAAAAGGACACAGGAGCATCCTTTAAAGTGGGTTTAAAGTGCTGTTGATTGTCCCCTGGGTGGATTTTGTGATACAGGGAGCGTCCATGTGGCCCCTTCCAAGGGCAGAGCAGAACAGGGAGGTCTGGGGGATGTGGGGAGGAGCTGGGACCTGCCCACACCCTGCCTCTGGCTCTGAATTTGTACTTCTCAGGGACACTGAGGGCGAAGAAGTCCCATTTCTAAAGCTGCAGCTTTTCATTCCTCTCACTGGGCCGGGTGAGACTCAGCTTTGCCTTTTCCTCTTTGCAAACAGAAGCAGAGAGAAGCCAGCTCTGCCCACCCAGGGGGGCATCCTGTGCCCCGCAGCCTCCCACCCTCAAGCAGCATCTCCCCAGGCACCCCGAGCACCCTGGGGCTGCCCAAACCCACCCTGCAGCCCCCTCCTGCTCCGTCACCCACCAGAGACCCAGCAGCAGCAGCTCCTGCTCAAAGCCCCCTTTGATGCCTTGCCAGCCCCCGAGCAGCGCCAAGGGCACCTCGCCTGCCCAGCCCCGGAGCACAAAAGGGGCTGTGTGGCTGCTGTTTGCCCTCCGGGAGCTGGGAGGAAACTTGGCACAGAGAAAAACCTTTAGAAGCTACCAGGAAGACCAAGATTTATGTTTCGCTGCTTTTGAGCAGAGAATAAAGGGAAACTTGAGTGTGAGCGGGTAGAGCAGCAGCGAGGTAGGCACTTTATTTGTGGGGTGTCCATCCGAGGAGAGCAGCAAATGGGATTTGTCTCCATGTATCCAAGAGGAGCATTCGGCGGTGTATATTTGTAGCTTATATCTTAATAAATTGATTTGGCACTTGGGGGATCTTAGCCATTTATTTCTATCCCGAATGTCTTTCGCTTTAGATTACGGAGAACAGCAAGAAAGATCAAAAAAACCCTCCCTGCAGAAGAGGGCACGGTGCGTGTATCTGCAAGTTGCAGCAGACCGGGGAACAAAAAGGCTGCTGTCTGGAAATTAAGGCAGAAGTGTAACGAGCTTAAAGGAACAGCACACGGAAAACTGTGAGCCCCAGAGCTGCCTGGACCAAGGACAGCCCCATCCCCATGGCATTGTCCCGGAGCTCAGGTGAGCTGAACATCCCTGGAGCTGAAAAGCCACATTGTGAGTTTTTCTTGTTTCTGCTGAGCTTTGTGGTTGGGCACGGACCCTCTCCTCCGTCCTAGCCCAGGTGAGCTGAGACTGAGCCTCTCTGTGGTCCTGGGTTGCCTCCAGGGTGGACTGGGCTGGCAGACCTGCAGCGGTGTGAGCTGCTCGGGCCAGCACAGAGCTGTCTTTCAGAGCCAAGTGGCAAGAGCTGAGCCTGCCAGGCAGCCCGTGAATCTGAATTTACCCCTCCTAATGATCTTCCTGGAGGTCCTGCGTTCAGAGCCTTACTGTGAGCATCCCCAGCCAGAGAAAGGCCCTTGTGGGCACACGGCAAAGGCGTAGGAGTGCCTCCTGCAGCATCCTATTAGCTGCCTTCTGCAGTTGGATGGATACGAGGGATTTCTTCTGCTGTCTCTTAGATCCACTGGCATCTCACAAAAGGATTTCAGCCCCTCTAACAAAGGGTTTTGCACCTTGCAGCCTTCCAGCACAGTCCCCTCCAGCCTGCTCTGTCTTCATCTCGACTTTGAGTTTTGCAAGGTTTTTTTGGCAGTGTCTGCAGGTAGCGCACACCTCGCCAAGGGGAAGGGAGACCACAGAATTAGCTCACACACCTTCTGCAGAGGCTCTGTGGGCACAGTAAGAGCAAAAACAACTTGCAGGAGCTCTGCAGTTGAGGATGGCTCTGAGCTGAGCTGTCCGAGCTGAACTATCCCAGCTGCAAACCGTTCTTGGGAACGGCTCGCACAGGCTAAGTCTTGCCACCAAATATCCATATAATTTTATGGCCCTGGCCTATCCTTCACACCTAGTACGTGGATATATGACCCGTGTTTAAATAACGAGATATGACAGGTAGTACATTGCTTTGCGCTTATGGCATGTGTCATAAAACAAGAAGCTGAAGGCAATAATCCCCTGGAAACACGTTGCCCCGGGGAGTCTTGTTCTATTATGAAATAAAATTACAAATGAAAAAATAATGAAAACATTCAGGACCTCGTGGTGGAACTGAGAGGCCATCAGGCCTCCAGCTGAGGCTGTGAGGAGCATTTCTATCCGGCACAGACACCCGCCAGCCCCCAGGTGTTAGTGGCACCTTGGCTGTGGGCACTGCTCCTCCTGCAGCCAGCACCCCAAGAGGAGCAGGAGCACAGATATCTTCCATGCTGTCTCCAGGAGTATCTCATCACCTGGGGCTGATGTCCTCCTTGGACACATTCAAGAGGTCTCCATCCTAAACCCATTCAATAGAAAGCTTCTTTACTTTTTTTTTCCCCCCTCATTTAAAGCGGAGACTTGTGATTTTTTTGGCCAATAATCTCCCTCCTAGTTTAACTAGGCTGAAGGCAGGAGTTTTCTAATAAACCAAGAGCTTTCTGAGGAGCATGGGGGGGGGGTATCTCAGGGTGGAGATGCTGGGAAGCTCTCACTCGGGTTTGCTTTGGTTCTAGCCTCCAGCTCAGCTCTTTAGTGAAGCTCCTCCTTCCCCAAGGATATAACTGTCCTCCTGCCCTTTTCCTCACTTCCTGAAGTATCCGTGTACAGAGAGCCACAACCCAGCGTTAGGATGTCACACCTTTATAGGTGTTCTAGCTGCTGTGTGGGCACGCAGCGATAGCTCTGCCCTGGAGAACAAGAGCGGGGTGATGCCAACGCCACCCAGCTGCTGTTGGCAAACGGCATCTCCAGCAGGGATGTGAAAAATAAAGCAAGGTCAGGGCTCTGGTGGGGGACTGAGAGTGGGAATTGTTCTCCTGCAGTGTCCTCCCAGCTCCCACTGATGCTGTTGTGGAGTCCAGTGGAAGAGTTTCTCGAGCAGCTTCTCTTGGTGGTGCCATAAAATTAAGAGTCAATAATGGAGTAAGAGGCTTACTAGCATGCAGCAAGTCCATCGGGGAATGCCTCACAGCTCTCCCAGAGGGTGAGTAATGCGGGCAGACCAGCCTTGTGCCAATAAAAACTTTGCTGTGTGCTCTGGGTGAAACACGTCATGTGAATGGCCTTGCTAGCAGCGTTGGCAGGCGGTGCGGGGTGAGCACATCATCGCGTTGTGTCCTTCGTTTTGCTTGGTGGCTGAATCATCAGCTGGGAAAATAGGCTCCCGAGGCTGGGTGACAGCACGGCGCTGCTGTCGGGTCAGGTTCTGGGTAGGGGTGCTGAGCCTGATGTCTTGTAGTGCTTGGTGGTCTGGGAACTGGCAGTCCCTGTCGCACCAAAAAGCACTGAAAAAAGCTATTATGAAGGGAAAGCGTGTATGAACATAAACACCTGGGGAAAGGGTGAGGATTTATATTTATTTGTTATTATTTCTTGGCTTGAAAATGTTGGAGGAGTATCTTAAAGCCCTGCTGAGAGGGACCTGGTTGTCCTGTGGGTGGTAGCAGCAGTGGGGACTGGTGTTATCCTGGGCTACATGACTGTGGGCACAGCCAGAAAATGAAGGAATGGGATTTTCCCCCTATGTTTTACATTTGTTGGACTGGGGGCTGGACCATGTGCCCCATGAGCAAGGCCTGGGGGAGCAGGGCCAGGGCTGGGGGCCCTGGAGCACTCCTCTGTCCCTGCCAGGGGTTGTGGGGAAGATGGAGCAAGGCCTTTTGCTAACGCTTTTTGCTAACATGTGGAAGGAGAATGAGAAGCAGCAGGTGTAAAACTGGGGCCAGAGGGTCTGGCTGGCTTTGAGGAAAGCAGTTTTCACTCTGAGGGATGCTCATTGCAGGACCAAAGGAGGGGAAGTGATGGGATCTCCAGCCTTGGTACTCAAGGACCAGCTGGACAAAGCCTGAGAAACCTGGTCTGAATTGTCACCCTAATTTTGAGCAGGGGGATGCTCTAGAGGTGTCCTGAGATCCCTTCTGAACTGATTTATTGTGTGATTTTACAGAAATACTATGAATTTTAGGGGCATTTAAGAGCAGAGGCTTGCCTTTCACTTCTGTAAAATCACTTCCACGAGCAGGCACGGCTGTAAGTACAGGGGGACAGTTACACCACTGTTTTTAACTCTCTCCTCAGCTTCATTTATATGAGATAAGGGATGCAAAAAGCACCACGAGCTTGCAGTCGGAGTCTGGTGTCACAGGTGGGACACGAGTACAGATTTTCAGAACACGAGTACAGATTTTCCCCATGTGCCAGCTTTATCCCTGCTCCTGACAAGCCCTGGGGCAGGCTGTCTGCAGCCGTGGTGTAAGCTCTGTTATCAGCTGATAACTGTCACCTGTCCCCTGCCCGCTGACTCCCACAGATGCAGCACTCCCCACGAGGAGCTGTAGCATTTCTTTGTTCTTTTTCCCAAAGTGTAAGCACGCTCTGAGGGCTTGTTCCCTGTCCTTCCCCCAGGTACCAACAGAAATCAGCAACTAAAGCCCTGGCTGGCTGGGGCCCAAATGTCTTCTGTCCCAGAAAGGTTAAAATAGATCTGATGGTCAGTGGCATCCAGGGCTTGAGGATGATCCAGCTTTGACCACAGCCTGAAAAATAGGGCTGGAAACAAGGGAAATGGGCTGGGAATCATGGCATCAGGAGACCCTACCCAGTGGGCAGGTGTCCGTCTGGATCGATGGACAAAGGTCCTTTTCACTTGCAACTTTTTGCCTTTTTTAAGAAAAGACAAATGCTTGTCACTGGTTCCATTTTCTTGGGTCATCAGAGGCTGAAATCTCTGCCATTAACTGCCGCAATTTTTGCTTGTTTGGTAACTCAAAAAACAATGGATGAAAGCAAACATCTTTCCTTCCCCATTTCCTTCTGAGGGCTGGGGGAAAAATCTGAGAAACTTCAGTCACTTGACAGCTAATTGGGAATTGCAATTTTTAGTCTGAAAACAACTGAGAAGGAAGTTTGTGTGTTCTGAAAAACAATTAAAGTCAGCATTTTTCATGCAGTAAAAAATTGGACAAAGGCAAACTAGTTTTTTTGGAACTCTCGAATGTTTCCTGACACTTTTAAAAGAAAAAAATAATCCATTAGTTTACATAAAAATCTGACATTTTAATAAGAGAAAATATTTTGTTTGGACTCCTGTATAGGTATTTCAAATTTAACATCATAAAATACATTATTGCCTTTAATATGTAATAATATGGCATTAAATATTTTAGTATATTTTAAAGAGAGCGTTCCAAAAATACAGTGTCAAAAATGAAATATAACACTCCAGCGCTGCCCTTGGAGAAGTCGAGGTGAATGCTTTGACCCTCTCACTTCAGAAAAAAATTGTAGAAATTGACAGGTTATTGCGAAAAAGTTCTGATTTGGGTCCAGCTGTGGTTTTGGAAGGCTGGCCTCCATCAATAACGTTTTTGACCGACTGCTTTTGATCTGCGTCCCTCCGGCTCCGCTCAGCCCTCAGAAACGGAGGGAGGGCACCGGCCTGGAGAGGACGCGGGGTTGAACGAAGGTTGTATCCCATTCCCCGAGGCTCTGCCTGATCTTGGTGTCAGAAGGAGCGTTCTCAGGACAGTGTGACAATCGTCACTTGTCCTGTCATGGGTCAGGTTTGTCCCATCGAGTTACCTTCAATAGATCGGCAGCGGGTGGGCTGCTGGCTGGATTTCTGAGGGCTGAAGCACGGGTTTCTGTTTTAAAGTGCCTGTTTTCACCTTTGGGGCAATCTCTGTAGTACTCGGCAAGGCTGAACAGAATGAGTGAATAACTCCATTTTTGGTATGCGGAGAAGTTTAAAAATAATCAAAACGGAAAGGGAGCATTAGGAATCTGACTTTTTCATTTGAATTTCTTTTGAAAACAAATAAACATACTTACATATTCCTTTACTTGGAAGAACAAATCTCAGCCCAAATACTGCCTTGATACCTCCAAGCAAAAACGCTGTGCTGTCATTGGAGCAATGGGTGGGAATGGGTCCCTCGTGTTCAGGAGCTCAGTGCCATGCTCAGGTTCTTCTTTCAGGTCTGAATCAATGGCTTCTGGGCTTGTAAGCACCCAGAGCAGCTCTGTGGGTTTCACGTAGCAGTAATGATAACATGATAACAAAAAAAAATGACCCTCCGCAAAAATCCCTTATCTTTTCTGGCAGCCACCGGCAGGAAGAATGTTCATTTCCAACCTGTTTCTAAACATACTGATAGTGGGCGATTTGGGGAACAAGGGAAGCAATATTCCTACAATTTGGTCATAAATGAGGAATTAATTGAACACTTTCTTTAATTTCCCCCCTTACCCGAGGCTGAACCAAACTTGCAACTTTTTGGCTAGCAATGTGCTTCCTGGCAGAGGGAAGGTGCACAGTGTTTATTTTATTATTATTATTATCTTTTCCTTCTTGATTTGGCCAGTTCTTTGCCCATTTTGTGCCAGCTCTTGCTTCGTGGTGCTCCTTTTCCCACGTGTCTCCTTGCACCCTTGTTTCAGCTCCTGGTCTGGACCCTGGTGTGGCTTTGGGGAGATGCTACGATCCTTGAACTTGGTGTTGGGTAACCTGCAAGATAAGCTCCTTTCCGCAAGAAAAGGCAGCCCATTTTCCAGCAGAATATAGGTTTACCGGGTGGAACTCCTTTGCTGGGGGGACCTAACGCCTTCCTTCCCTTTTTTGTCTCCCTCCGGTCCCAGCAAGTCCCTGCCCAGCCCCAGTTACAGCCCGGGCTCTCCGGGAGGAGCCAAGGTGCACTTCAAACACAACAAAGCCCCGTGGCTTGCCTTCCCTACAGAGGCAGCATCTCCCGGCCTTCTGCCCTAATGAGAGCAAATTTTTTGTCCAAACATTTGAAGCGAGGAGGTGTCTTCTCTTGCTGCCCCCCGCTGGGGTTAATATTATTATCCCGTTCGCTCCGGTTAGAAATTAAAACAAGGGCACTGGCCTCCTGTAATGAGACGTGACAGTGGCTCCAGCACTTCAGAAGGGAATTAGCAGAGCAGGGCTGGCTGCCCAGCCCGTCTGCGCACCGCCGCATCCCCCAGCCCCACTGCCCTGGGGGATCAAAGGGCACCCACCTGCCCCCGGGGGTCCCGGCACCCCTCCAGCACAGGGAGAGGGCCCCAGAGGGCTCCTGGGCATCGTCTGAGCCCGGCCAGGATTTTGGATGGAGAGCTCTGTGGGAGAGGAGAGGCTGTGGTGCGGCTGGATTTTGGGTGAGACTGGTGAGAAAGCATCAGCTGAAATGCTGGGGGGAGGATATGGGTACATATATGATCATATTCACATGTGCACTGTATATATTATAGGATATATTATACTATTTATATCGTATAAATATAGTTTATGTAATATATACCATATATTGTATATAGTTTCTGTAACATATACCATACATTGTATATAGTTTACATAGTATATACCATATATTATATATGATTGATGCATTTATATGCATTAGTATATCAGTATTTATATCATATATACACATGTATAATTAATGAGAAGCTTTCATTTTTGTTTTAAATATATATTTTTAACTTTAGTCAGGTGTTTCATACAGAGTTTTCTTAAGAGTGTTAAAAGTATATATTATATATAGTATTAGAAGTAGATATAGTTTATATAGTATTAGAAATACCCACCAAAGACTCCCCAAACCAATGGTCCTATCATGGAAAAACAGTGAGCCAAGCTGGTCCTTGTATCCGTCTCAGGATAGGTTTGATTGGAAACATCAAAAAAAATAAGGGGCAAAAATGTGAGGTTTTTAATCCCATTTTAAAGGACTTTTACCCTTGGGTGAAGTCTCCTTTTGAAGTGCTGCGGCTGGCTCCCTGGAGGAGGAGGTGCCCGGCAGCCCCACAAAGGTTTGTGGCCGAAGCCTTTGGGCAGCCGGCGCTGGCCGTTACACAGGGCAGGATGCTCCTTGTGCCAGGCTGGCCGGGGCACCGGGATGTGACCAGTAAATGGATTTACTGGTGTGCCAAGGAAATTCCTGGTGCTCCAGAGGTGGAGAGGGATGGGGGGAGCAGCCCGCAGCAGGCTCTGAGCCCCACAGTGCTGAGCCTGGGGTGTGAAAACTGATTGAGCAGGCTGCTAGCGGTGATTGCAATGAATTTCCTTGGTCTTCTTTTGTGCTGTGTGAATGGCACAAGGAGGGGAAAATAGTTCTCTGTGCGCTGATCGGGTACAGGATGCTTTTTGCATGCCTCTACTGCAGGGCTGGGGTTTCATGAACCAAGGCACTGAACTGATATGGGATGAATTCAGCCCAAATCTGCCCTGTCTTATGTGATGATGCCTTCCTAGGGGAGCATCTGGGGCTAAACTCCATGAATTAGGGTTATTAGCACAAATCCAGCTGGGGAGGCAGGATGCTTGCTGGAAGCAGGTGGGAGGGAGCAGTGAATGGCCCAATTTCTTGGACTTTCTTAGAGGTGCGTCGGAGGCGATGCTGTTGGTGGTTTGGAAGCACAGGTTATCACCATCCCTGTGGTGGCACCAGGACCAAGGGCTAGCAGCAGCATCAGGGCATTGCTCATGCTGGGAAAATGTGAGCAAATGCGTCACAGCTAAAGCTGGTGGGAAAAAAAAAAATCCTTAATTGCTTTTCCCCTGTATCCACCACAGAGGAAAATTTCTGTGGGGTTTGGGTTGTTGTGGTTTTGATTTGGGGATTGTTTGTTTGTTTGTTTTCTTTTTCTTTCTTTCTTTTTTTTTTTTTTTTTGATGGAAAGATGAAAATAAATGTGTTTTAGGTTTTGAATGAGCCGTTTTCAATTTACAGTGGATGTGTGGCATGGCCTAGGAAAAACTGACAGTCCTGGGAAGAAATCAGCTCGTTTTGGTGCTCAGCTCTGCAGCGGGGCCAGGGCACGTACCGGGGCACAGAGCCATGGGCTGTGGGGGGCAGGCAGCAATAACCAAGCACCCATCACTCGTCCATCCCCATTGGGGCTGGGGGCTGCTGGCAGCACGGGGGCATGGTCCTTGCTGGTGGGAGCAGCACTGCAGCTCTCCAGCACTGACCTGCTCAATAAGCAGCAAGGGAGGAAACAGGAGCCTGCACCTGGAAACCCATTAATGTGAGACCTGGGCATCGTTCTTATTTTTTAATCTTCTTTTTCCATTTTTCAGGCAGACGTCTAAAGGTGCGGGTGGTGGGGGCATTTTTTCCTTGGGGCTGTTGCTTTTCTGTCCCCTTCCTTCACAGCAAAAGTGCAGCAAAGCCTGGCTCCCCGGGGCTCAGCGCCTCTTCCCTGCTCCCCTCCACCCGCTGGGGCTGGAGGGCTGATGGGGTCTGTCTCTGAAGGGCTGGCAGCAAGATCCAGAGCTGGGTGTCAGCAGGTTTCTTGTGATGAGGGTAGGAAATGCGAGCTGCAATGCCTTTGTGCTGTGCTCGGCCTCTTAACCTTGCTGGGAGGTGCGGGGATGAGAGGGGGTTAAATCCATCCTGCCCCCCAGGCAAAGGTGATGGGTCTGTATTTAAGCAGCCTCAAATGTTAATGTTGTGAACTCCCTGTGCTCCTTCCCCAGCCCCTCTGCCACTGCCTCTGAAGGTGCTCAGGGGTTTCTGTCCCCCTCACAGATTGAGAGCATCCCCCCAAATTGCCTGTGGTGCCCTGCATGGTGTGGTGGGATAAGGGTGTCTCTCTTATCCCTAAAATTTCCAGATTTTGCTCAAAAGGATATGAAGGAACGTTTTGCAATCAGCATGGTGTGTCTGAAATAAGCCATGTTGTTGTTTTTGTTTTTTTTGTTTTTTTGCAGGGGGTGCAGATGTTACAGAAGCCAAAAGCAGAGAGCTCATTGTGCCTCGAGAGCACTCACTTGATGGATCACTCATCCTGGATGAGTTCATAACTGCAGGAAACAGGTATCGGAGGTTCTGCTCTGTTCCGTAACCTTCCCTGACTCAATCCTCAAGCTTCCCTGATTTTACCATAGTTGAAAAGTCTTTGGGAAATTTTAACCCGTCTCTATTTCAACAAGCTGACTTACTTAATTGAGGCTCAGGAGGAATTGGAGATGGCATTCCAGGACAAAAGCCCAGTCGGTGGAGGTGGACTTAAATACTTCCATCTCTTTATTTTTTTCTCTGCCTGTCAGAGCAGGAAAAGTGAGGTGACCAGTGCTCGGCCCTTTTTCCTGCTGGCTGCGCGCAGACCTGAGCATGCGAGGAACAAAGATGGTGTAAGGAGGGCCAGGCTGCTTCATTCTGAGATCTGTTTTCTTTGCAAACAGGGACACTATTTTAAAAGAAAACATTGCCCTGGAATTAAAATTTGAGAAACTTTCTGCTTTGAAAACATCGGAGTATTTGGTGGGTTGGGTTTTAATGTCGTGTTTTGGTAATGTAGAAACCATTTGAGTCCAAGTGCAAGCTCCCAAATAGCTGCTTTGCTGTAACCTAATTGTCAATGGAAACTGGAATTCAGCTTAAGTCACAGTGCAGGGAAATGAAACAGCATGGGCAGAGTGAAAGGCTGAACTGAACTGCCTGAACTAAAGCATTGGACTCTTATTAGAAGGAAGCGGGTAAACTTATGGTGAAAATATCACCAACATTTCTGCCAAACATTGCAACTTCTGCAGATCTGCTTTTTCTGCTGGTAACCTGTCCCATCAGATGAGCAGCAGACTCTTCCTGCTCCAGCAGCGAGCCAAAGGGGATTCCCAGGGGCTGGGGAGCGGAGGATGCTCGCCTGCAGGCGCTGCTGCGTGCCAGGAGCTGAGAAGAGGGCTGATCTCTGATCTTCTCAAGTCCTGCACACATTGCCTAGGTGTGGGGGGAGACCTCGGTCTGTCATCTGTCCCTTTGAACAGTCCCAGAGCAGATGGCAGGTTCATTCATCTTCTCTAAAAAGAAAGCAAGGATCAGTAAAACTGGTGCATTCATTTTCCGCTTGCGTGCCTGATGCATGCAGGAGATGTGTTAAGCTCCTTAAAACATGTTTTATTTTTCTCTGTTAACAAGTTTGACGTTGGAAAGAGGTATGTTGTTCTATTCATCATTTCAATGATGGCTTTGGGAAGGGAATAAGAAGGCACTGAACATCCCCTGCTCTGTGCAAGGCAGTATTTTGTCTCTTATTTTGGGTATTTGCTGGGAATTTAGGATGTGGGAACCTAAACCTGTGGTTTTGTTCAAACCCAAAGTGAAGGGAAACATCATGAGAACTTCAGATTGGCTTGGGCTGTGTTTTTTGTTTTGTCTTTGTGCATGTAATGCCATGATCTTTGAAGCCCTTTCCCTCTAACTCTTTGTATCTGTGGTCTGGAGGAGCCCCTAAAAGCTGGTGAGCCAGGCTGCAGCTCGCATTCAGCTCAGCAGGTCCCCAGGCCAGTCCCCTGGAGGACGGGTAAGGCTGTGAGTTACACGCAATTATCCACCTCTGCTGCATTTCCTGCTCACCCCAAATCAGCCAAAAACACCCGGGCAGATTTTTCTCCTGGGGTTCTTCTCCAAACACCCATGAGCACAGACTGCTCCGGCGTGAACATTTGGAGCATCGCTGCTCGTCGCCGCCAGGACCAAGGGGTGCCCCGGTTTTTAGGGGGCACAGAGCAGGAGGCTTGGCAGCTGAGTGTATTTGTTTTAATACCGGCTGCCCCCGTGGCTGCTCGCTCCCTCCCGGCCCGTCCTGTTTCAATAGCACGAGCCCAGCGATGTTATTTCAGCAATCAGCTGCAAGACAAAACAGCTGGCCCTGTCAGCCGGCCCGCGGAGGTGTGGAAAGTCCGCTGGGGGATTAAGCTGGTCTTACCATCAGTCCTCACTTGTGAAAATACAACCTACTAAGTTTGCCTAGATGATGCAGTTTTCAATTGCTTTTGTTTGCTTTGCAGACAGGTCCTAAATCACGCTGTCAGTCAGCCTCCCCGCCTCCCCCCGCGCCTTCCAGGCGCTCTTAGGGAGGACCTGCAATGTCTTTCCCAGCTCTGCGTGTTTCCATGGCTTCCCCTTGCTCTCCCGGTGGGAAGGGAGGTGGCACAGCCCATGGGATGAAGCCCCCGGTACCTGGCAGCAATGCTCAGGTGGGGCTGAGGGGGGGGAAGCACCAGCATGGACCCTGCCCTGGTGCTGGGGGCTTTGTGGCAGGACCCCCAGCTGCTCTCCAAATTTCTGCTTTCACGTTTTGTGCTTGCAGTGGGGCAGGGAGGGCTTTATCAGCTCTCATCTTTCTCTTCACGCCCATGATGGGGGATTTCCGCAGCAGGGAAGAGCGATATCCTCACCTTCCATCCTCCCTCTCCTGTTACATCCATCCTTCCTCTCCTCCCTCTCCTGTTACATCCGTCCTGGCTGCAGAAGACATCCACACGCTACGGGCAGAGCAGAGCTGGATTCTGGCTCCTCGCGAGCATTTCATGCCTCGGCCAAAAAAAAAAAAAAAAAAAAAAAAAAATGGGTAAAAAAGCGGCGCGGGTTTTTGGCGCGGGGGGGGGGGGGGGTCTGGGGGGGGCAAGCTTGCGAGGTCCGTGGGAGTCATCTGCTTGTCTGAGTCCCACCGGGCACATTTTTATGGATCTGTAGGTGCCTGAGTACAGCCCTGTCGGCACCCATGGAGGGAGGTGGTCCTGGCTGCAGGCAGGGACCAATCCTGCTTGGCACATGGAGCCTCCAGGACGTGGTGCCCCTAATGCAGAACTGCTCCGTGGGTCTTTGGGGGGCTTTCAGCCAGGATTTTGGACCATGGGTGAGCCCATCCCATGCTGCTGGGCATCAGAAGGCTGCTTGAAGTCAGGACGCACAGGTCCCGGTAGTAGGTCTGCAGATTCCTTTATAAATCTGCCCTGCATCTCGTAAGCAGCCGTGGCAACATTGCTTCCCTCCCCCCCCCACCCTGGCCTCACTGTTCCAGGTGTTTTCTTCTGCCTTTGTCTCCTACGGCAGTGCACAGAGGACAGGCCCCTTCCAGGTCTGGGGGTCTGTGCGCCAAGCCCGCTCCCAGCAGCGCACTAAATCCTGCCCCTCCACGTAATTTAAATCGCAGCAGCGCTTGCGCCTCGAGGAAGGTGGGGGAGGCAGCTGGATCTGAGCATCGCCTGGTTAATGAACGTGCTGCGATGCCTCTTCCTTCCTCTATATACAGCTGGAGGGACAAATGTCAGGGGCAGAAGGGTTTTGGTCACCTGAGGGTACCGATGCCGCTGACACGGTGCTGAGCTTGCAGCAGTCCTGGGGCAGTGTGGTGCTGAGCTGCCAGCACCTCCCATCTCCAGCAAGGCAAAGAGAAAACCCAAGGAACATTCCCCAGATATTTTTTATCTAGTGGGAAGGATGGCTCTTGGGGCATCTCAGCAAAGCAGGGTGCCCTGCAGGTGTCTGGGGATAGAGGAAGAGCTCAGGGGGTGCATGGCACGCAGGCGAGGGGCACCCACCTCTGTGCTTGGTGCTGAAGGAAGCCTCAGGGGCTTTCCTCCTGCTTGTGGGTGCTGTGCAAGAGGCTTGGGTGGCTGGGGACCCCCAGCAGAGGTCCTGCAGGCATGGTTCCTGTGTGCAGGGGCACCGAGGATGGCCACCTCTTTGACATCCCCAGCTAAATCCCCAGGAGCTCCGCGCTCTGAGCCTTGAACTGGTTTCACATCTGATTTTAGCCAAGCCAGAGGAACAGCTGCCTCTGGGCAAGGCTTTGTTTTTCTTCTCCTTTTTTTCCTCTACTGTCAAGCAGCCTGGACACACAGCAAGAAAGCTGCATCCCCCAGTGCTCCAACAAGGAGAAAGTGCTGGGAGCCGCACAGGCCACTTCCACGGGTACTTCCAACTTGCTTTTGCAGATCTACAAGACCTGAAGGCCAAGAAGGACCCCAATTCCTGGTCCTAATGTTATGCAGCCAGCAGTTAGTCAGCCTGATCTTGCTCTGGGCAGGATCTGCTGCTGACCTGGAAGCTCTCCCTGGTAAAGATAACAGCATGTTTCCTCTGATTTTCTGGTCAAAGTGATGTTGGAGGTGGTTTGGGGCTGGTTTTGTCCTTGCCTCTTGCAGCCCAGGAGGTGGAATAGGTGATTGGTGCTCTTGCAAAGGAGCTGGAGTCATTGTCTGGACCTTGTGCGGCTTTGCAAATGCTGCTCATTTTTGTTTTGTTTTGTTTTGTTTACCTCTGAGCTTGGCTGCGGGTAAAATTAGAAGCATCTTAAGGGGTAAGAAAGTTCCTCAATGAACTCCAAAATGCCAGCCACGGGGCTGCCAAAGGGTTAAGGTTTTAGCTGAACTCCTCCTCTTTCTGTGCGCCACCCTCCCTGGGAAACAGTTTATCAAACTGATATAGAAAAATAAAGAAAATGGCACGCATCTTGTGTTCGAGGGGGATTAACCTCGCCGGGAGCATCCACCGCCGGCCCCGTTCCTCAGAGGGGCTCCGGTGGGGAGAGCTGGAGGAAAACCAGGCTGTGATATGTGCTGCAGATGGCATTGCGATCCTGCTTGGCCTTGTAAGGGGCTTTGGAGCAACTGGAAGCAGACCTGGCTGGGATTTCGGGGGGATAAGTAGTGCACTGGAGTTATTTTGGCCAAGTGAAACTTCTCAGGGCTACATGAAAAACCCTTCCATTGCATCTCTCTCTTTCAGTGCTAACAGAAACATGTTGGAAGGGCATGGTGAAATAGGAAAATCTTGGAGATGCCCCTTTTTTGCCAGGCAAGTGGCATTTCTGCCACTTGCGGTGCGGTGAGCTGCCCAACAGCTGCTCCTCCAGCATAAATCTGACCCGCGAGCTCACCCAATTCATTAGACACTGCCTGTTGAAAAGGCAGTAAATCAGCTAAAACCTCAGTCAGGACTGGCTTTGGCATGTTTTATGGTAGAATTAGAATAACGAATGAGGAGCCGGCTGTTTATGTTAGTTTTGGCTTGCAAGCTGAAGAAAAATTCTGCTGTTGGACTTTGTGATAAAGTCTCCGCGCTGTAGCGGGCTCCGAGATTGGAAACAACTTTTAAAAGCCTCAAGGGCCCGAGAGGGTGAAAGGCTGGCACATCACGAGCCTGCTGAGCACCAGGGTGAGGTGAGAGATGTGGGGCAGGATGAGATCAGTCTGCTGGGGGCTCTCCAGAGCTTGGCCACCTGCATCCATCTTCTCCCTGGGGCTGGTCTCTGTGCCACATGCGTGAGGAATAAGGTGAATCAGCCAAACTCACACATGTCCAGCTATTTCCATGCTCAGACTGGCTTATTTACACCTTGCTTGGATGCTTTGGGATTCCTCATAGCTTGTGGTGGGCCAGCCATCATCTGTCCTTGGTGGGTTTCTGTCCAGCTTTGCTCTGATGTAATATAGGCTCAAATGTGTAAAACGGGTTTTGTGCTGTGGATGTGCCTGGGGGCAGGAACTGGAGTTAACTTCATCGGGGTTTTCTCCAGACTGTTACATGGGTCTGGGCGGCTTGTGGTGCAGATGGATCAGTTTTCCTTCTGCTGAGGAGAGGGTACCCTGAAAAATCGCGATGAGCAGTTAATGGGACCCAGTCCAGCTTGATGGATAGATTGGAAGTACGTCTGGGAGCATCCAGCAAGGTGTTAGAGGGATTTTTAACAGGGCTGGAAGGAGACTTGTGGTGCCTTCCAAGCAGAGGGAATTTCCTGAGATGCTTTACGAAAGCTGGGTTTATGGCAACATCCCCTTCATTGTGTGCCTTGACCCCAGGCTGTCTGCACGGCCATACCAAGGGTAATTTCACTTCCATCTTCCTTCCACTTGGTAGAAATAAATAGACACCTTCTTCCATTTCTGGACTGTTTTTTTCCAACTATACTGCCAGAGCAGCTTCCCATGAAGCCAAGGAAGAGAAAGGACTCCAGGTATCCGTATTCACACATCTTTGGCTCTTCCCTGCTGCAGACTGAGTTCACCAGGCAGCCAGGCATATGGAGAGGTCTTCTCCAGCAAAAATGGCCCAGACTGTAAGTCCAAATCCCAGAGGTTTAGCTGGGACTCTGGTGCTTACATTGTGTGTTATTGGCACCCAGGTGATATATCACCAGTTGATATCACCTCTTTTCTTCATAATTTAACATTGATAACCCAGTAAACTGCAGGTACAAGGTAGTTTCTATGATCCAGGCATGCTGCAGTGAATTCCCATTTTCTCACCCCCAGGGAACTGGGAGCGATGGGCACCTTGACCTGCTGATGTCCTTCCACCACACTGGGGCTCTCCAAATAGCCGGCATCTCCTCCCTGTGCTGAATGCAGGTCTTCATCTCCACGTAGTCTTATTTTCCCTCTGATGACTGGTGGCTGTTCTCAGAGAGGACGCTGCTTCACTCCGATCCGAGGTCTCTTTGTCCCCTCTCTCTCTGTTCCAATCCTTTTACCACTGCCAGCTAGCAAAAGCTAAGCAAATGGATTGAAATCTCTGTGCCTCCACTGTTGAACCAGGGGGCAGGACTTGGCTGTGCCCGTGGTCTCATTTTTGCTTCTGAAGTGTCTTGATTTCTTCCAAAGGACTGTAATGCACGTCCCCTTCCCAGCAGAGGAGCCCAGCACACCTGGCCGTGTTGTTGTTCATCCTGTGGTTCTGCTGGGGTTTTTGAGCTTCCCTTTTAGACAATTTGAGTATGTGAAGTGCAGGGTTTTGTAGAAGGGAATTCTTCAGTGTTGCGCAAAAGTCTCTTCCACCGGGTGGATGATGAAATGTAGTTCACAGGTGTGGGTTGGAAGCAAGGCTTTGTGGAGGGCTGCTTAGAGCATGGGTTTCCAAGTGTTTGCTGTCTGAATGCACCTAGAAAAGCAGGAAACATGTTTACGGCATCTTCCAAAAGTAACCCTGTGCAAAGAGCCCACATTGGGCTTGCACAGCAGTGAGCAGAGACGTAGGGACGTGGCAGTTCTCTCCCAGTGTACCACAGGACCACGGGCTCTGCACATCCACCTTGGGCTCACTCACAGGGATCTGTAGGTACGTACCATCTCAGTTCACCTCCCTACTCTTCATCTCTCTGCTCCTTCCCTTGGTAGACATCAAAACATCCCAAGGGCTTAACCCGAACCCAAAGGGAGCTGGTTGACTTCAGGGGGCTGTGGATGAGGTCCCGCAGGTGGCCCACAGCAGTCACAACTTCTTGCCTCCTCCTAAGCCATTTCGAGCCCAAACCATGCCTGTGCTCACCTGGCAGGGGCTTCTGGGGCAGGAGAAGCAGGATTTGGAGGGAGGACGACACGATGGGGCTGCCCATTGCCTCCCCTGGTGCCACCCCAACTCACGGGTCTTTCCCAGCCACCCCACAAGCTACCTCCCACCACCGTGCCCTTCTGCCTGCCTTTTCCTCCCTCTCTGTTCCGTGTTGAACCCATCCAGGCTGAGTCCAGGTTTCCCCCGGGACTATTTTGACTGTTTTTCTCTTCCCTGGGCTCTGTGGCCGCCGCCTGCCGGCAGGGCTGGCTCAAGGGCAGCTGCCGGCCTTTAGCTCTTTGAAGATTAGGGGCTTTAGCCTGTCTTTAAAGTGAATTTCTCTCCCCCTTCCTCTGTTTTATTATTATAATTGATGACCAGCAAACTTTTCTTTTCCTTTATCTCTTAAATATGTTTCTTTACCCTTAAAAATGCAATATTTCTTTTAACTCGGAATATGGATGAGTCTGTGCCTAGCAGGGCCGCCTTTGCATCATCTGTCAACTTGATCGTGCAAAGCCTCTGTTTTCAGCTGGCATCCAGCGCGGATTTCAAAGCCGTGACTCACCACTTCTTTGCAGAGTTAGGACCGAAACAGAAGGTAAAATGAAATAACGCATGAAAGCCTCTTTACATCGTTAATTACGAATTTTTATTCTGGGAGGCCTTGTGCTGGTGCTATTAGGGAGTTTTGCACAGGAAGGATTAAAATCGTCGCAAGATTTCAGGAGCGAGGGCTGCAAAATGAATGGTTGCTCCTTGGAAAACTTTGGTTGGGAGAAATAAAATGATTGCAAGTGAAGTTAGGAGGCCAAGGTGCAAACTTTTTTTTTTTTGACAAAGCATAAGGCAGGAAAGGAGGAGGGCGTTTGAATCGGTTTTTAAGTAGTCAAAACATCGCACTTCCATACCATGTGCATATGCTTGTGTAGCAAATGCTAGAAACTGAAATTTCTTTCTTTCTCTGTGCACATTTGTATAAATAGCAAAACCAAGCCCTCTTTCAGAATGAAAAATCTGTTGAATTTAGGAACAAAAATCTTTGCTCTGAAAATGCGAGCAAAATTTTATCCCGACCAATATAATTTAACCAGAAAGGTCTTTTTTTTGAAATGGTTGGGTTTTTTTTGTTTGTTTGTTTGTTTTTGTTGTTGTTGTCTGATTGATTGTTTGATTGTTTGTTTTTTCTGTTTTGTTTTGTTTTATACAAGGGCTGATACCAAGATCCAGAGGGGGGTTGGAACCTCTGCGCCGCCTGCCTCCGCTGGCTCCTGTTACGGAATCCCAGGCTTCAGGGCTTTAACAGAGACAACTCTCCAAATAGTGTCAAAGGAGTATGCCCGTAGCAGCTTAACGTTTCCTCTGTTGTCAGCTCTTTTTATGACACCTTATCATATGCATCTTAAATCCACGTGTAGAGAAAGCAGGAATTAAAAATGAGAGTTTGGAGCTGGCTGATGAGCGCCCCTGCTCCCCGCGGGGCGGTGGCAGGATCCTGCTGACCGGAGGGATGCTTCCTACGGGCTGTTCCCACTCGGAGGTAGGGCAGGGCATCCAGCCCCACTGATTTTATAAAGTCACAGGCTAGGATGGGGCTGTTCTAACCCCATAGAGGCTTTACCCTGTGGGCTTTGGAGATGGGCTGGGTGATGGGACCCACATGATGGAGGCATCTCCTGGTTAAATGCCTCCTGTGATGCCAGGAGGCAGGTGGCTTGCAGAGGCTCTCAGAGCTCCGCTGACTGCCTTTGCCTCTTTACAAAGCTTTTGCCTGTGCTGTAGCAGAGCACAGGCCTCTGGGAGAGGCTCCAGGCACTGCTCAGGCCAAGTACACACCTATTGCTCTAGACTCAGTGTGTTTTATTCTATCGCTCCTCAGCCCCCAGCATGTTTCTTTGGTGATCCCATGCAAGCTGGGTTTGATATAATGCCTGCTCAATGCCTTCTGGACCACAAGGCATTTTTAAAAGAGAATTTGTGAATGGTTGCTGATGGAAAGCACTTTGCAACATCAAGCACTAACAAAGAGCTGCAATTTCAGGGCTGGCCATCATTTGCAGCCAAGGATAAGGTGCAGGAGGGACGTGAAGCAGCAGTGCGAGGTGCACAAGGTGCAGAGCTTGGGCATGACCAAACTACTGAACTGTCCTTTCCTCCCACCAGCTGGTTTCTGCCATTACCCCTTTCATCAGGCACCAACATTCTCCAAAGGCTGATGCGTGTTGGCACCTCTGGCCTCACTTCTGGTGCTGCCAGTGGAACCCTGCTGGCTGTTCCACACACCGTGGCCATGTGAAACTGGTCCCTTCGTGAGGACACTTTGTCACCAAAGCCTCTTGGCAAGGTGCCTTCTTGCCAACCAAGAACCACCTGAAAGGGGTTGAAATGTTTTCTTACAGTCTGAGAAACATGCAACGTGAGTGCTTAACAACATTGAAACGTGGCCCTGTAGGACAGTTTTATGCTCCTGGGTGCTTGAATTTAGCACTTCTCAAACCCTCCTCATGTGGTGGGGTCGGGGAACCCGACACAAAACAGAAGGTGTGAGGTGGGGAAGGCAATGCCCAAAGCAGACGGCAGGGCAGCCACTGGGGCTCGGTGTCTGTTGCCTTATCCTCACCCCAAAAAGAAGAGGGTTCCCGCCGGAACACCCAAGGCTCTTCTCCTGGTCTCACGGTCTGGGAACGGAGGCTTTGTGGTGACTGCAAGCTCTTCAGCTCCTACCAACACGTGACAGCAAACCCATTGGGGTCCTCAGTGGCCTGGTCCCCCTGAGGACACCCCTCTGCTGGGAGAGGCACTGCAGATGGAAGGAGGCGGCATTAAAAGCAGGGTGCGAGTCAGAGTTGGGACAAAGCCCTTAACAGGGCTGCCCCTGCCCAACCAGGCACCAATTTCTCTCGGGGGGGCTTTGGGGCCACCACCATCAGTAGCAACAGGCCCTGGCTGGATCTGTGCCCATGAATGGAGACAAAAAGCTGGGTTAGGGGCCTGCAAGCCCACCCAGGGCCCTGCGGCAGGCACGGTGCCAGGGGGGCGGCTGGGCACGCGGGCCGTGGAAAGACCTCATTGAGAGGCTGTTTGGTTTGTCTGGCATGACACGCAGAACCTGAGTTATTATTTGATCCCGCGCTGAGTAATAACCAGATAAATGGGCCTGCAGATTTCCAAATAAACACTTTAATAAATGACGGGTGAATTAAAGGAGAGCTGCTCCCCGCTCCCCCCCCCCCCACCTCCCCTTGCTCCCAATATTAATGTTCAAACGCAGGCGGGCAGTGTCTAACAGAGCCCTGGGTACTGTAAATACATTTCTTGCACTGTCACACATAAACACTGGAGAGATGGAGATCAAAAGGTCTCGCTGCGCGGAGCAGGGCGGCGTGATGAAGTGAACGTGGTGCTTTGTGGCTGGGCTGGGGTGATGGGACGCCAGAGAATAACAGACTGCCTGGAGACGTAGGAGCCCAGAAGGCCTGGGGGGCCTCAAAGGGGGAAAAAAAATCCCCACTAGCAGCAGGAAAAATAAATAATTCCGTTATCTCTGATGAATTTCTGCCTTTGATCTGGTTTTTCCTCTCCCTCGCGCTGCCTTTTCGCTCCCCCACCTCCCCCCGGACGCTTTTTTTTTCCCCCTTCCCCTCTCGCGGTTTGATTTATCCCGCGGCCGGCTCGGGGAGCCTGACGGGTGCTGATGAATGGGCAGAGCTCGTCTGCCCCTCGCCCCAAGCCGGCGTCGGCCAGGACATCCCCAGCTTCTTTTCATGGCCCAAAAAGCCGGCGTCCTGCCGGGCAGCGGCGTGCCACCGCTGGGACAGGCGTGTTGGTTGGGCTGCCCTCCGTCAGGATGATGCTTTCCCCCGTGCACACACAAAACCCAGCCTTCCCCGGCCCCGGGGTTACCGAGCTTAACCCTGCCAGCTGCTAAATAATTGGGTGTTTCTTCCACAGCCAGTGCCTCGTTTCTGAGCCAGCGGAGGCCGCGTGGGTGCCTCTGATATTTCCCTGCAGCATTGCCAAAAAAAAAAAAAAAAAAGAAAAAGAAAAAAAGAAAGAAAAAAAACCATGGGGTTCTGCGGGCAGAGCACGGTGGAAGTGGGCCGGGTCAGGACGGTGGCATGGGATGGGTCTGTCTGCTGGGATGGGATGGGATGGGATGGGGGCTCCGGGAAAGAGGAGGGAGGGGTGGAACCAAGGTGGCTTGGGGCATTTCTGTTTGCATGGAAGAATTTTTCAAGGGTTGTGCAGTTGGTAAGATCATAAAGGCTGCTGGCAATGAAATACTTCCAGCCTAATTCTCACCAAAAAGTGCATGGACCTGTGGAAGGTTGTAGGTAATTTATAGGGTGCCCTGGACCAGTGGAAGTTTGTAGGGAGCTTAAAGTGTGCCCCAAAGCCCTGCCATCAGAGGCACCCACCGCCGGACATCCCAGTGCTCCTGCTGCTCCGAGAGCTCGGTATCCTCAGCACCAGGCAGCGCTGTCCCTGGGGCTGGAGGACCACCGGGTAAACGCAACAAATTAATACAAATAGATTATACAGAGTTATTATGTTCATTACTTGGAATTAAAGCTCCTTCTAGCCAGGAGTCCCTCAAGCAAGCTGCCTGTGCTGGGAGAAACTATTCCCTGCCCCTTGTGTATAAGGAATGGGCGCTTGTATTTCTTTCATAAATAAATAGATAAATTTTTTTATCAATGGATAGGAAATTTTGATGTAAAAAAACAAACAACCAAAAAAACCCCACACATTCTGATTTAGAATAAAATCTTTTCCCACGGAATTTCCCTAAAATGATTGTTTTCAACCAACAATGAAAATGTTCGGTGGTGAAGGCACCCGCGGTGTTTCTCTAGCATTGTTTTGGTTCTTTGTTCCCATTTGTCTATGCTATACAGGTGTCATACGCTCTGCTATATGTAACGTAACATCACTCAGAGAAAAAGTGATAGTTTTCTAGAAACAAACAGGAGCCATCCAAATGGCATTAGCACAACAAACTATTTTTTTTAACCCATTGCAAAATTTAATCAAGAGCAACATGTTACCATGCAAACTGTCTCCTTGAAAAATCCCTCTGCTGACATTAATTACCAGGGTTATTAATGCTGATACTAATCAATGGTCCAAATAGGTTACAAATGAAGTCAGAAAAGCCCCTCAGATTTCAGTTCAGATGGAAACTTCCCCGCGTCCCAGTAAGGTTCTGGTTCAGATGGCAAAACGTTTTGTGGTTTATTTGCTTTGAGCCTGCCCTGCGGAGCAGCTGTAGGGCTCCTCTGATTGCACCCCAGAGCAGGATGTGCTGAGCAGCACGGCTGCTGAAGATCCACACCTGAGGAGGGCTAATTAGCTGAGCAACCTGCAGGTAATTAGGGAAAGGGCAGGGCTGCCCATTCCTTGGGTGGTGGAGCTGATATAAGCCCCAACAGCAGGCTGGTCACTGTGATGGTGGTTTTGGCTGGGTGGCAGCAAGGGGGGGGGGGGTGTTTGGGGGGAATTTGGGGAAGTTTGGGGGGAAAGGTGTTGCTTCCTTGGTGGTGCTGGTCTGGGGAGAGGTATGCTCTGCCCTGGGTGCTGCTGGTGCCAGGGAAGGTGTCTGGCTTTGGTGTGGGATGGGGCTGCAGTAGAGTGCCCCAGAGACCGAGAGGCAGGATTAAATCATACTTGCAGGGGTTATAGTGGGGACTATCTGCAGGCTGAGGTTGCTCTGAGGCTCTCAGAGGGAATAAGTCCTGTTCCAGCTGGGTGCTAACCCAGGGGACTGGGTGGATAATATACAAAACCCTAGAAGACCTTGGTTGTCTCCAGAAGAGAAAGTAAGAATTAGATATTTTTAGTTTTAAGTGTATTTTTTCCTCCTTCTCCTAAAAGAAGGTGGACAAAATGACACGGGTAAGCTGTTTTCGAGCAGCCCCGTAGAAGCAAGAGGAGAGGCATCGTCTCTGCTGGTGTTAAAAAAGGTGAGGCAGGGGCTGAAACGTGCCTGGTGCGGGTGATGTGCTGGTGACTGTGCCCTGGCTGGGGGTGATGGGTGCCAGGGAAAGGCTTGGTCCTTCTCCACCAGCCTCTTTTGGGGGAAAACTCTCAAATCTTTTGGGTGAAGGAGTCCTTGGAGAGCAGCGCGCTCTGCGTTGGGAGCAGCGATGTGTGCTCTATAAAATTAGTTTGATGCAGCAGATGGCTCAGAGGGAGACTTGAAATATGTGGTGCTGTAGCAATGGGGACTGACCTGAGCATCTACACTTCAGCTCCCCAGCCTCAGGCAGGAGGAGGCATTTGGCCAAACTGATCTGGAAGGCCAGGTCCGAGTGCTCTGTGGAGTGACAAGCAGAGACAGCCCTGGCTGCTGCCCCTCCCGACAGCCTTATCTCCCCTCGAACATCAGAGAAGTGATCTTGCTCCCGAGGCTGGGACCTGACAGCCTTGTACATCAGCACTTTTTTAAAGCGATGTCCACTTTTGAAATAGTACCTGTCCCGAGAGTGGTCACTTCGTTTGACAAACACCGGTGATGACAGCTGGGCACGGCGTTACAAACTCCAGCCTTCAGCTCGCCCTCGCTCCAGCCCCCCTCGCCTTCCCCGGCGAGGGGGGCACAGAGAGCTGCCTTCGCCTTCTGGTTGAGACATTTGTATGCTGTGCCCCCCCTGCTGTGGGCTGAGGTCTGCTGGGGCTTTGGATGCGGGCTGCTCTCCTGTGGGATGTGCACGTGGAGCATCAGCAGGCTGTGCAGGTAGAAGTGGGGTTTCCCAAAAGGAACATCTCTGCCTCCCCTTCAGCCCTTCCAGGCTTGTTCATCTCCCATTTTAGGTGTCAATCCCTTTTCCTTGCCCGTCCTGTGCCATCCCCCATGGCTCAGGTGCATCCTGCTCAGGTCTGTATATCTCCCCACGCCCTCCATCCTCCCTTGTCAGCTCCCCAGCTCTCTGCTCCTTCCCCATCACATCTGCCAAGCAGCGTTTCCCCGACCTGTCCTTGCAGGCTGGCTCGGTGACAGCCCTGCCACTTCGCCTGTCCCACTCGACATCTACCACCCCTGGGGGTGTTCAAGGCAAGGTTGGACGTGGCGCTAGGGGACGTGGCTCAGTGGGTGACATTGGTGGTAGGGGGTGGTTGGACCAGATGGTCTTGAAGGTCTTTTCCAGCCTCAGTGATTCTGTGATCCCTCGGGCTGTGGGGTCAAACCTCCCTCTCCATAAACCCCGCACAGCTTTAACCATGATTTCCCTCACAACCAGCCAGTGATTAAATTATAAGATTATGAAATATGAAGAGTTGTAATAAGAAATTATGGAAATATGATACAAATTGGCAACTGCTTAAGTAAGGTAGAGCCATTACCAGGTGAAATGTTTAGACAATGTGTTTGAGGAACAAGAACGAACTCTGATATACAGATAAAAGGCTCTGGGTGCTCCTCAGGTCTCCACTACCTCTCATTTTTGGGTTTGTGCATGTTGTTTCCCTTTTCCCATTGACTCAGCTGCTCTCCATCCTCGGCTCCTGCCGTGCACACCCCTTCCCCTGCCCTCCCTCTCCGGCAGCCCCCACCCCCGCCTGCCCTCGCTGTGAATCCTGTCGGAGGTTTGGGGAACGGGGCTCCCTGCGGAGCTGGTGCTGGGCGTGGGGTCTGGTCCCTGTGCTGGCAGACGGCTCGGGGAGGTGCTCCAGGGTCCTCGGTGCCCCTAGAGAATGGGGCATACAGCCACTAGCACACAACTCACCAGCATTTTGGCAATGCAGGGAATTGAAATGACAAAAATGAATCAGATGGGTTCTTTTTCTCCCTCCTGGCTGTCCCTGTGTTGGGAGCCACCACTCCTGGCAGCTGCCACATGTCCCTTTGGGTGTTTCCCCCTGCCCAGCCCCTGGTTAGGAAGCAGACAATGGCACAGCCTGAGCTGAGCCTGCAATTTCCCGGCTCATAAAAACACGAGCTTCCTTCAGCCCCGGGTCTCCGCCAGGTCATCTCCACCCGAGCCCTACGCCTCCTCCCCAGGGCTCCCCTGAAATATTTTGTGACACCAGCCACGAGCTAGGCTTTTATTGCTCCATATGTTGGAGGCTCATGGAAAAACACACAGGAGAAGTCCCCGTGGTGAGGGAGTGAAAAGCCACCGAGTTTACGGGGTGTTGCAAATAATCCGAGGCAAAACAAATGTTTTCGGCTGTCCCAGCTGCCAATTGTTTTAAATGTGGAAAAACAGGCCAAGGGGCAGCTGTTAATGGGCCAGTAATTTTCTTCCTTTCTGGACACCCCGGAGCAGCAGATCTCAAATATTCCTTGGGAAAGGAGTCGAGCACGGGGGGCTTTTTATTGAGCAAACCACGAGGCAGCGCTGGCTCGCCCTCGAGGAGCGTGGCTCCTTCCAGCGCGGGGTTTTATGAGCAATAACCTGCCCGCGGAGCTGCGTGGCCAGGCTCGGGGCTCGCTGGTGGTGCTGGCTTTTATAAGGCACCGCGGGGGCTCACAACAGACGTGCTTTTGGTAGAGCAGTCCATTAAACATCGCAACCTGAGCTGAGCAGCCATGGGGGACCGAGCCCTCGGGACCGAGCCGAGACGACCCCTCTGCTTCTGGAATAAACCCAGCAGCATCCCACTTACAGCACGAGGAGCATGCACAGGGAGGCTAATGCACTGCTGCAGGGGAGGTCAAGGAGGAAAAGACTCAGGCTGGCTTTTTTTTCCAGAGCACTTGGTTGCTGCTGCAGTGCCCAAAACACTGCCAGTCATTTTAAACCCTCTTGGGTTTATTGCTGGAGCCTGGGGTGTAGGGTTTCTGGGATCCCCCTCGAGAAGGTTTCCTTCTCCAGGAGTTGGTGAGATCTCCTGGGTGTTATATAGGTTTGTTGCCTGTGTTTGACCTGTTGGATGCTCTTCTGCTCCCTACCAGGACTCGGAAGGAAAATGGGTAGCTGTGGAAAACATTTAAGGCTTGCATGTGCTGAGGCTGGTGCTGGTTGCAGTTCTCACCCATGTCTGCAGTTGGAAATAAGACAGGCTTGGCAATACGGGGACGTTGTGCCAGAGGGCTTGGTGCTCCCACAGTTTCAGTAAACTCCATTTCCCCTTGACTCAGAACTGCTCTGGAGCCATCCAGCCTCTTAAAACACTTTAGTTCTGTCTCAGTTGTTGAGGTTCTTATTCAAGCTGAATTACTTTAGGGCAAAATATCTTGACGAGTCCATGGATTAAAGAAGTTTCCAACTGACTTACAAAACAGGGATGTTTTGTTCTGGGGCAGGATAACACCACTTGAACCCCCTCTGTGCTATAATCTTGCACAGAGACCTCCTATCGTGCTCCTGAGCCAGAAAGCTGCTCCTTGCCAGCTTGAAAACCACTTCTTTTACCCATTTGTGATCCGGGTTGCAGGTCTCTGGGTGGGTGAGAACTTTAAGGACGATTATCCCGGTTCACGGGGGGGTCTGGGACCTGGGGCTGAGCACCTGCAGCATCCCATGGTCCAGCGCTGGTCCCCGGAGGATGCTGCAGCCAGGGGGTTTCCATGGGGATGGGGAGATGCTGAGTTAGGGACGAGGTTTGGTGCCCCTCCGTGCAGCAGGGGACGAGGTGCCGGGGTCTCAGCACCCCACGGGGGCTGGGGAGGGGGGCCCTGGGGCAGGCTGCCCCCAGCCCCGCTCAGCAAGGCGGCCCTATGGGGGCTTCTGGGGGGCTTTGGGCAAAGGGTGCGGGTGACATCTTGTGGTGGCGGCTCCTCTCCGGGGCTGTGCAGTGATGCTGCTGCAACAGCAGAGGCTGCTCGGCCATTTCGGCTCAAATCGGGGCCGGCGTTGGGGCGAGAGCACCTCGGGCTGAAGCCAGGATTGCCAGGGCATTGCTGCGAGGTTTCCCCACCGGCTGTGTCTTTTTTTTTCTTTTTCATCCGTGGCATAAGAATGGAGTGGTGGGAAGTGCTGGAGGAGCTGCTTGGGCAGAAACCCAAAGGTCGGAGGCTTTCCCAGGTCCGTGCCCCGCAGAGTGCCTCCGTTTTAGGGATGCCCTGCAGCCCTTGTCCTACCTTGTGGGCTAAAACCCACCGAGGGGCTACAGACAAAGAGTGAGGTGATGCTGGGGTTTGGTGCCCTCGGGTCTCAGGGCATTTGTTCCTTGGTCCTGGCATCCCCCTTTGCACAGCTCAAGCCTTACAGCTGCACATCTCGTGCTGCCTGCTTCCCTGCTGTTGGTGTTTTAAACCTTTGTCTATGTGAAGCTAGCTTCATTCACTTCTTTTGGAGTGGCACAAGGTCTCTGGTGGATTTCCCAAAGCTTTTTTGGGGGTAGGACCTCCTGAATTCATCCAACTCTGACTGCAAGCAGGACTTGGGGTGCAGCTAGGATTTTCTACGTGATGGAGGGCTGCGGAGACCACGGTGCTATGGTTAAATGGATTTCAGAGCGCTGCAGGGGAGGAGATGGGGGGCGAGTCCCCATCCTGGGGGTCACAGCTCTCCTCTCCTGCCCGTGGGCCCTCATGGGGTCAGGTCTGGCCCACAGCGAGGTCTGAGAGCTCCTCTTGGGGTGGCTGAGCTGGTGGAGGGTTAATGGGTCGAGAAGGCTCCAGCTTCCTCGGCAGGTGGAGAGGTTTAACTCTGCCCCGCCGCAGCCACCATTTTTCTGCTCGGGCGGGCAGGAGGCTTAAAATGCCACTTTGGCTGGCAGAAAGATGGGGGCCAGGGGAAGGGCGAGGAAGAAAGCTTTTTACTGCCAAAAATAACTCCAGAACAAAATGAGGAGGTCGGGGGGTGAGCAGGGGAATGGAGAAGTGCTTTCCCTGGGGGCCAGCACTGAAGTTTTCACCCTCTGAGTACACGAGGAAGGAAAGCTGGGGTATGTGGAAGACTTTCCCCTCCTGCCAGGGCTAAAATGAGCTGTGGTGAGGCACGAGGGTGGCCGGGTGACAAAGCATCCTCCTGTCCTTCCCTCCTGCTGGCTGGCTGCAGACTTCTAACTGCATTTCCCCCCCCCCCCCCCACACACACACCCCTTGTCTAATAGGGTTTGGGTTTTTTTACCCTGTATGGTTGGAGCCTGGACAAGAGGGACATCTTGTTGTCCCAGCTACAAACCCTGGTGTGTGCTGAAAGGAGGGACCTGCTTCCCCACGGATGGCATCACCCAGACATGCTCGTGGTGCTCACCTGCGCCAGCGGGAGGTTTAGGGCTGCAGGAAGGACTGGGGGCTGCTCTCATGAACCCAAGCAGGGACACGAGGATGTCCAGCCAGGCTCTGTCCCTTGGCTGGGGACTGACGTGATGGAGCAGGATTTGGTCCAGGGAGCACCTCTGCTGGCCATGGGGAAGGTCTGGCTGCAAAAGCTACAAGCATCAGGCCTTCCTCCCCCCAAAAAATGGGCTTGTAAAGAAGCCCCTGCAGAGGGTGTTTCCCAGAGCAAGTGTTGGGTGGGCATTTGATCGCCGGTGGTGGCCGGCGTGCCAGGAAATACTGTTATTTCTTCCCTTTCCAAGCTGGGAGACGATAAACACCGGGCTCTGCCGCCCTTCAGCTGCGATCCATCAAGGCGGGGGGACTTGCACCAGCGAGCGGGCGAGGGGAGGTCAGTGATTGTGTAAACAGGCACTTCAGAGTTCACCCGAGCTGGTATTACTGCAATTCATTAGAGGTGTCAGCCCTCTTTGTAGTCCCCGTGCTCGCAGAGCCCCTCACCTGGCAGCTTCCAGCACCCAGCCTTGCCAGCAGCAAAACAAACGGCGCAAGCGAGAAGCCCTTGCAGGAGAAGGGAGCTATGCTGCAGCTGGGATGAGGATTTGTTCTGGGGAGGACCCAAAATAAATTCTGGGGCCCCTCTGGGGATGGGGCGAGGACCACAGGAGCTCCGATCCCGCTCACTATGGGTGCTGTGTGGGGATGGAGCCGACTCGGGGTGCACCCTGCCTTGCCAGCTGGGACTAAACTCTTTGCACTGGATCTCTGCTGCTGTTCTGCTCCCTGCGTGTCCCTGGGATGGAGCAGGGACGTGCTGCTGCTTGGGCGGCCCCTGAGCTCCTCCGTGGCTCCATGCAAAGCTCCTTGTCTTGTGTGAGCAGCCAGGGATGGAGCAGGCCTTCGCGTGGAGCTCGCCAAGCCCTTGTGCTGGGTGAGGCTGCGACAGCTTGTTCCCATCCCCTCGCTGCCTGCTCTGCTGCGAAGCTTCAAGGGACTTAAAAGAGCACCAAAAACCCCATTCCCAGCAGTGAGACAGGCTGGTGTGGTACGTGAACTGTGGGGCTGGAGCCATGGGGCAGTTTTTTTGATTTGTTCATCACCAGCTGGCAGGTGGCACAGGAGCTGTGTCCTGCCTTACTCCATATCACAGCCTTGGACCAACTTTTCTGCTTGTAACGAATGGCTGGGATGTGCCCCGAGTGGTTGGTGCTGTACAAAAGGCATTCAGGGGAGTGAAAGCCACAGCAGAAATGTGAGCTTTAGCACCTCTGCAAAGCCCAAGAGGTCAGAAGCTGTGGGAGAGGGGCTGGGGAGGCAAGCACGCAGTGTCCCCACAGTGGTTGTATATTTAGTGTCAAAACCTAGTGATATTCCTGGTTTGTCCTGTAGGATTTCAGAGCTGCACACCTTTCAGGCCAGGCTCTGCACCAGCAGAGGCTCTTTCCCTGGGGCACGCAGTGCTGAAGCCGCCCTTGCTTCTGCCAAACCAGGCACCCACGGTGGTGCCAAAGCATGCAGAGCATGCCCGCTGCTGAAATCACCAAATTTCCTTCAGGAAAAAAAAAAAAGCAGGAGGGCACTGGCTGCCCTTTGCCTTTCAGGAGCTCGGTTGGCTCTGCTGCAAGGCTACCAAAAAGCCTGCGGTGTGGCATGCTGGTCCTGAGCAGGTGGAGCTGGACTGCAACACAGCAGGAAAGGAGGGACATTGCTGGTGGGGTGGGAGGAAGAGCCGAGCCCGGGATGCAAGGGAGCTGCAGCAGAGCCACTCCTGGGACACAAAGCACCAGCCCCCAGCTCTGCAGCCGCTAATAAACCATCTGGCACTGCTTGTTTTAATTGCATTGTGCCCTGGCGTAGGGCGGGCAGGCAGAGAGGGTGCCCTACATTCTTGCACGGCGGCATTTGGTCGGGGATAATTGTGCCTGGCCCAGGCAGGCAGGTGCTCTCAATATTCGCTCTGCCGAGCCTCTCCGGTAAGGGAAAAGTGATGCGTGTTGGTGGAGGAGGGAGTTAAACCTCAGGAGCTGCTGTCTCTTGCTGTGCCTTGCCCTTCCCGTGCTGCCTGTCCCCGTGCCTGCCGTGGCGAGGTGTCGGCGGTGGCCTGTCACCCTGCACCGACGCAGCACCCCGGGCCGTGGCAGGCTGTGCCCACGCGCCCTGTGCTTTCCTCTCCATCCCTCCGGCTGCCTGCTCTCCCTTCCCCTGCTCCCCCAAATCCTCCCCTCAGCTGTACCCAGCTCGGGATGGGAAGGGGCAGCAGCAAGGGCTCTTTCTGCTGCCTCCGTGACCCCCCCAAAAAATGAGCAGCTCGGCACAGTCCCTGGGCTGCTCCCTATGCGGGAGGCTGTGCCTTCATCCTGGCTGTGCTGCCAGATGTTGGCTCTCACCACCCCATTGCCTCAGTTTCCCTTTCTGCCCTCCTGGTTTTCATGCTCCGTGAGCTGAGACTGAGCTGGCTGGAGATGGAGACAGTCCTCGGGTGGCTCCGAGGGGGAAGAAAAGCACCCTGCGGGAAATACGGCAGGTGGATTCTTGGGGCTGGGACTTGTACAGGGCTCGGCTCCCACATGCAGCATCTCCCTGCTTTAGGGACATCTCTTCTGTATTTGCTTGTGGCAGCCCTACCACATGTCTGTGATCATGGTGCAGAGCATCGCTGCTCTGGGAGCAAGCAGGGAACAAACCCCTGATCTTCCCATCCCTTCCCCCTGCTCTTCACCTCCCCAAACCCCCCCCCACCCTTCCTTCCCCCGCTTGTGGGTGGGGGGCTCCCACGCCTGAAGCCCCCCGCTCACACGTCGGTGCTCATCCCTGCCCCATCTCCCCAGGCTGGCAGGCCAGCAGGCATCTGCAGGTCTTTATTTTCCCAGGGCTTGCTGATAAATGCCGTCTCCATAACCCCGGCCCCGATCGCCTCGTTATCGGGCAGCGCGCCGCGAGGAAGCGACCCGTGACCCTGCCCGCTGCGACCCCGAGGGAATTGCCCTTATCAGCCCCTTTCTAAAAGCTTCCCATTTTGACACGACAGAGGAGCCTTGTCTGAGAAGCACCCAAACGGAGATGGGGCAGGGATGCTGCGTGCGACGAGGGATGGTTTTGCTGAGGTTGGGAGGGGAGCATCCGACTGGGGAGCCCCCGACTGGGTCCCTGTTGGAGCAGCATCGTGGGGAGCATGTAATCCCTCACCCAGCACCTTGCTGAGTCCACCTGCTCTGCACAGATGGGATTCCCAGCTCAGCACCCGGGGTTATCAGGGAAAGAGACAGCAGATAAGAGTGTCTGTGGCAGAAGGTGCCGTGGGACAGGCTTGGGGTCTGCCAAACACACAGGAGGGGAGGCTGAGCTGCGTTTTCCCCTCCTGTGGACCCCGTCTGCCCATCAGGAAGGGTGATCCTTCCTCCCTCTTCCTCCTGATGTTTTTATAACAAGTGACCTTCCAACCCAGCCTCACGTTTATGGAGGTGACGTGCTGGGGCACCGCTGCCCAATTTTCACTCATGTGCCCTCCCCAGAGCTGCTCAATGTTTCTCCTGCCGCTTTGGGTGCCAGCACCAAATTTTGGAGGCTGCCCTCTGGCCCCTTTCCACGCTTTGGGGTGCAGATTTTCCCCTTCTGATGGACAGACGGACAGACAGACGGGCAGCCTGTGCGGGTTGCTGGTCCTACCCCCCTGGGGATTAGGGCCCTTGCCAAGCCCCGGCTGTCACTGCGTTCCCACCTTTGATCAGGAGTCGGCATTCCTGAAGTGCTCCATCTCCCACATGTTGCGCTGATCAAAGGCAGCTGTTGCCCGGACCCTCCCCTGAGTCCATTTACACACAACCAAAAATACAGAAACACAAAGGAAAGCGAAGGCAGTGGAAGGGGGTGATGGATGGAGGAGAGACCAGGCGAGGGGTGGCAGCAGGAGGAACCCTCCTCCTCGCGGAGGGTCCCGGCCACCAGAAGGGCTGGTGATGAGCCTTTGGTGAGTCACGAGAGAGGTGCTGAAGGCTGCCTTGGCGTGTGCTGCGAAGGGGCCAGACCTTTTCTGTCCCCTGAAGGAAGCGGTGTCACTGCTGGGTGACAGCAATGGCCAGGATCAGCTGCAGCTGCGTGGCCAGCAGGGCACGGCCAACATCTCCCGTGGCTTTGTGGGGTCAGGAGGAACACCAGATGAACCTCATTTTTAAGCCCATGCCGATCCCAGCAGTTTGTGAGCTCGATGCTGAGGTCCCTGCAGCCCCTCATGGAGGAACATGGTTTTGAATTGTGCTTTATCATTTGTGATTTATCTCCCATCCCAGTGAGGGTGACCCCAGCTCGGGCAGCCCCCACCTGCCCAGCACCCAGCAGGGACGAGGTGCTCCTGATCAGACAGGCATGAAGGGCTGCTCATGGCCGTGTGTGTCCTTCCCAGGCAGGGCTTTCAGCAGGACAAGCCATGCTGTGGCACCTGGGTGACCTGGTGACAAACTTCTGGTGCCCCTTTGGACACCAGGCAGAGAGACATCTCCCCAGAACCATGGCATGCTTTGAGTCTGACCCCTCGATGCACCCAGGGAGGGACAGGATCTGCAGCAGCTTCTTTCCTTCTCTCCTTTCCGCCCCTCGCTGCAGCCCTTGCTGCCCAAAGTTCAGCTGCTCGGCTGCAGGCAGCCCGTAACAGTGTTTTACAGCAAGGTGACCCCTGCTCTTTGGCGCTGTGCAAGGCCCTGTCCGGCTGGCGGACGAGCTGGCCGCCTAACGCGCTGTGACAGCTCCACTGGGACCAGCCGAGGGGCCGATCTTCTCCTCCTGTCGGCGGTGGGATGGGACGGAGAGCTTGTCACCCCCTGCCAGGCACGGGGGACCTTGGAGGAGGGAGGACGAGGGGGTGGGCAGCACCGTGACCCTGTCACCACCCTGACACCCTGACTTGGTTCTGGGTCAGCTGGCTCCCAGGCTGCAGGTGGATCAAACATCACCTTCACCAGGTGCAAAACCTGCCAGCTACCCTCCTGGATTTGGCTGAATTTCCCCCCGCAGGCATGCCCGTGGGATCACCTGAGATGTATTTTCATAGAGAAAAGGCCCAAAAATGTGCTGTGTTCAGTCTAATCCTGAGTCTCTGTTCTGGGGCAGGGCAGAACCCGGCCTATCCCCTACCGACGCTGCGTGCCTGCAGCAGAGGGGTTAGGGCTGGTTTGGGGGCAGGTGTTCCAGCGCTGGGAGCTGCTTTCCTAAGCTTTCATTGAGCCTTCTCATACAAGGGCCTCAGTTTCCCTCTCTTCTGCCTGGGGCTGGGATCTCTGCTCAGGAACAAGCCTACCTTGGGGCAGGGCTTTCCATGGGGCAGCAGGAACACCCACCGAAGGAGCCACCTATTTCTGATGCCCTAGAAATCTAAGACTTTTCCAGAAAAATAAACAAATATATAAAAAATAAAATGATGTTGCAGCTTTCACACTTGCAAACATAAAAACTGGAGCCAGAGGTAGGCTGGGGAGTCAAAAGTAAAAAGGAAATCAACTCTAAAGTCATGAAATCTTCTGTAGCTGGATCTTTGCATTTGGGGAGGCTGAAATATGTTACTTGCAAAGGAGGGGGAGTAGCAAAGGGGAGCATCTCCACAGCCCTGGCAAAAGCCTTGTCCCCTCATGGACACTGAGGCTTCTTTGTGCGCTCTCACCTGGCGAGGATAAACCCTAATTGCAGGAGGGGATGTTGGAGGGAAATTGCATCCCCTGAGGTGTGGGATACATGGGGAGCAGGATGGCTGGTTGTTGGGGACAGTTCTGTCCCAGCAGTGACTGGTTAGGAGGACAAGGAGAGAGCTGTCCTCACAGCACAGGCTGGAGCTGGGCATTGCTGGCGGCTGCAAGCAGCAGGTGAGGAGGAAGAGAGGGGGACAAGCGTCTTGGAGAGGACGGGAGTGACAAGGGCATGGTCTGGACGTGTTAGTGACGGTGTGAGCGGGGCCCTGTCAGTACCAGCCTGCGTCCCAGTGACAGGGCTGACAGCACGGCAAGGACGAGGCAGGAGCAGAGGGCGAGGGGGAGGGAGCTGGGTCCCCAGCACCACAACGGCTTGTGGAGACCCCTTCAAAGAGCCGGGTGATGGGAGCGGGAGCATCTCCTCCTGGGCACTCATGCCACGTGTTTTTCCTTCAAGCAGAGCATAGGATGGCTATCCCAGGGCATCCCATTCTCTCCTGAGCACTGAGCCTGGCCGTTCTCCAAATTCTTGCCTGGAAAATGCAAGTGGTTCCCTTTCTGCTCACCTGGGGAGGGTCAGGTTGGGCTCCCCAGTTACAAGCCTGCATTCCAGTCCCACCAAGCCACTGGGATGGAGCCATGGTGTGGCTGGGGCAAGCCTGCTGCCTGCACAGGTTTCTGCCCTTTGCTGGGGCAGGCGGGAAGCAAAGCGAGCAGGGCTGTAGGACCCAGAGTGAGAGGGGATGCTGGAAGGAGGCCATCCTGCTTCCCCAAGGACAGTCACCTCCAGCAGTAACCCAAGGGGACCGTGAAACACCAGGGGATTTTTATCCTTGACTTCTGGGTTCTTTTGCTTGGGGGGGGCTCCTTCCCCCTGCCCTCGGGGTCTCTCAGCTCGGAGCAGCACCAGGCACGGAGCTCCCTCCTCCGGCCCCTCCGAGCAGCACCAGGTGGACCTGGCGGGGTGACAGCAGGGTCCCCTGCTTTGGGGACACCATCTTCTTTGGGGACATCTGTGTCGCCCCCACCATGGCTGCATGGCCCCAGGGGCTGTGTCCCCGGGCTGGCAGGGAGAGGACACCCCCGGGGAGGTGACACCCCCTGGTGGCCCCCTTGTCCCCTCCGTGTCCCCTTGTCCCCTCACTGTCCCTCATGGCCACCTTCATCCCCCTCCTTTCCCCCCCCCCCAGGCCCCATCAGGCTCGGGCCCGTTGCTAGGGCCCGTTGCTATGGGCGTTGCTAGGGCCCGTTGCCACGGCCCCTCCCCTCTGCCCCGCTCTCACTTCCGCGCCTGCGCGCTGCCGGTCCCAGGCCCACGTGACGCGGCGGCAACATGGCGGCGCCCACGGCGTGGCGTGCGCCCGGCTGAGCGCGGCGCGGCCCTCCTCGTGTCGCGGTCGCTGTCGCCGCCCCTCTCTGTCGCCGACATGTCGAGGCTCATCGTGAAGAACCTCCCCAACGGGGTGAGAGCGGCGGTGGCGGCCTCAGCGGGGCGGTGTTCGGGGGGAGTGGGGCCTGGGGGGCCGGGTACGGGCTGCTGGGAGCGGGGGGGCCCCGGTGGGGTCCCGGGGAGGCCTCGGGGAGGGAGCAGGGAGCGAGCAGGGAGCCGGCAGCGTGCCCAGAAGGCAAATGGCAACTTGGCTTGTGTCAGGAGTACTGCGGCCAGCAGGAGCAGGGAGGTGATGGTCTCCCTGTGCTCTGGTGAGGCCGCACCTCGAGTGCTGTGCTCAGCTTTGGGCCCCTCACTACCAGAAGGACATCGAGGCCCTGGAGCGTGTCCAGAGAAGGGCTGCAAAGCTGGTGAAGGGCCTGGAGCACAAGTCCTGTGTGGAGTGGCTGAGGGAACTGGGGGTGTTTGGTCTGGAGAAGAGGAGGCTCAGGGCAGACCTTATTGCTTTCTACAACTGCCTGAAAGGAATGTGTGGGGAGCTGGGGGTCGGCTTCTTCTCACAGGTAACTAGCGATAGGACTAGAGGGAATGGCCTCAGGTTATGCTCAGGTTGGAAATGAGGAGACATTTCTTCTCAGAAAGAGCAGTCAGATGTTGGGATGGGTTGCTCAGGGAGGTGGTGGAGTCACCGTCCCTTGGGTTGCTTAAGGAAAGGTCGGGCATGGTGCACAGGGACAGGGGTTAGTGGTTGAAATGGTAGGAGGATGGTTGGACCAGGTGATCTTGAAGGGCTTTTCCCACCTTAATGGTTCTCTGATTCTATGTCCTAGCACAGAGAGCCCTCGGCTTGGCTAGAGGACGTGAGGGAGTGCTGGAGGAGGGGGGACAGGACCCTCAGTGGTTGGGGTGCTGTGGGTCAGGGATCTCGTGGAGGTGCAGGCAGCTGCCTGTGGGTGCTGGATTGAGGGCAGCCCCCCACCTGGGTGCAGTGTTTGGGTGGGGAGCTGTTGGAGGCACAGAAATGTATGTGTAGGGAATTTGCAGGGGAGATGAAGAGCTTTCGTAGTTGCTGTGTGTTTCTTATCAGCCCTGCCACAATACAACGTGATTTTATTTTTTCAGAAGTCCGTTGTTGGTAAGTGTTTTTGTTTGGATGTGTCCGCAAAGCATCTCTGTGGTTATATCACATTGCTGACTTCTTTTCCTGTTCCTCATTTCCCAGATGAAGGAAGATCGCTTTCGGAAGCTGTTTGCAGCCTTTGGCACACTGACCGATTGCTGCTTGAAGTTCACCAAGGATGGCAAATTCCGGAAATTCGGCTTCATCGGCTACAAGTCTGAAGAAGAAGCTCAGGTGGCACTGAACCACTTCAACAGGAGCTTCATAGACACCTCCAGAATCACTGTGAGTTGATCTTAAAAATACCTTCTTTTGATTCAGAATAAAGTTGATAATTGGAGGTCTTGGTAGTCTTACTGATGAGCAGCTAGCGTGCAAAAAAGTCTGAATTTTAAGTTCTCTGCAGCAAAACAGCAAAGCCTGATGTCAGGCCTTTTTGCTGGTGTCCTAAGCAGGTAGCCGATACGGATGGTCTGTCTTCTGTGATTTTCAACAGTGATTTCAGGAACATCAACGTCAGGTTTTGAGCTGTGATCATCTGAACTTGTGAATTTGAGCTCGTTTTTTTTTAATTTATTTAAAGTGTTTCATCCTACTGTATGAGGCAGAGGGCTATCTGTCATAGACACAAGAACTTGACTGTTCAGTTGAGCGCTGTTCAGACTGTTTCAACCAGACTGTTTATTTTTAAAGACTTGATTTATTCCTCTCAGGTGGAGTTATGCAAGTCTTTTGGTGACCCTTCAAAACCCAAAGCGTGGAGTAAGCACTCTCAGAAGGTCCCTGCCTTGGAAAAGCAGCCTGAGAAACCTGTGACAAGCGCGGCTCCTGCAGACACAAAGAAAGTAAGTCTTGCTTTTTTTTTTTTTCTTTTCCATTAAAAATCTGGCGTGCGTCAGTGACTTGGCAGAGAGGATAGCCGGGTGTGTGGGAAAGGGGATTGAGCAGCTGGGACAGCTGATGCTGGAGGCCTGGTTCTGGCGTTTTTTGCCCTGGGACCTATGTTCCCTGTACCCTTAGGTTACCTGAGAAGTGATATTGCCTCTGCTTCTAATAAGGCTTTCTAAATATGGTTTATCTTCCTAGAAAAAAAAGAAGACAGACCCCGCAGGAGACTTAAAGAAGGTGAGTTAAGTTTTAGTTCCAGTCCCTACATTGTTGCTAACTTACATTAAAAGCAGGAGTAATATAGCTTTTTTTCTGAATTGCTTTCATAGCTGTCAATTCAGACAAGTTATATAATGTAAAGAATTCCACGACAGTCAATTCTGCTGCAACAAACCATGATTCTGACAATCCCAACATTTTAAATTGATTTTTTTTTTAGTTGTTAACTACTCCTCTGTGAACAAACACTGCGTCCAGGACAACCCTGTTTCAACAACTGTGTTTTCAAACCACATGCAAGTTTTGTTATGTTGGCCTTGTGCACTTTCTCCTTTAACGTTTTCTTTTTTTCCTTAAAGTGCTTTATAAACAATGAGAACAACAAGGTGTCGGGCTGAGAGATGGGGAAGATGTTAGTGACTAAGTGCTCACCTTGTGTAAAGTGGCTTCCCCTTTATGAGTTTTATGTTGCTGGAAATGAGCTATCTTTGAATTCAAACTTGCTACTGCCTCTCTTCTGTCTGTCTTCACAGTTTGTCTGCTTGGTTTATTTTTCAACAGCTGGAAGGAGATGAAACATTCCAGGAATTCTTGGTGGTTCACCAGAGACGGTCTCAGGTGGCCACCTGGGCTAACGACACTTTGGCAGAAAAGTCCAAGAAGGAAAAATCAAAGGCAGCAGCTGATTATCTGAACTTCGATTCAGACGAGTCCGAGGATCTGAGCGAGGAGGAGAGGGATGAGAGTGAGCCCTCCGAAGATGAGGAGGAAACCAAAGGTACCAAAAGGAACGACCTTTGCTCATCTTTGGTCCTTAGGTAGCTTCCCCGCTGTGAGACTTGCTCTGTACGCTTTAGGTTTAGGGTTTACCTCCCCAAATGTGGAGAAATGCAGTTTCTGGTATTAAGTGGATAACATTTGTGCTTTCTCCTGGGCCCTTAACTGCAAGCCTAGGAAGAGTAACAGCGCGAACGTCTCTCTCCCTTAGTGCCGACCTAGCCTATGGCCCCTTTCATTGCCAGCATTTCCAAAGCTGGATGTGGTTTCCATTTGGTTAGAAGCCTTTAACTGATTTCTGTGGACATGGTCTGCCTTTGAATGTTTCTGAAAATGTTGGTGTGTCCTCGGGCACTGTCAGAGTTGATGGGAATGGGCAGAGTTTGGTGTGTTAGGTCCTAGAAGGAAAAATGTGTCTAGTGGAGCACTGGGGTGACTTAGAGTGAGAAATCTGGGCTGTAGTCTGGTGTTTTTAGTCTCTAGTGTTCTTTGCACCAGTGATGGATGTGGTTTTGGAGCCTTTCTTGCTCCCTGTGTGGTATTGCCTTATGTTCTTTTGGGGTAAACGGCATCTTGCCTGCTCTTATTTGCCTCTGTTTGGGTAACTAAAATGTAGGTGTGGTCAGTCGATCTCTGGGATGGTATTTTTCGAAATGGCTTCCTCTGTCTTTTACCATACAGAACTAAACTGAACAAATGAAAATCTTCTCTGGAGTCCATTTGAAGTATTTAGTTAAAGTGGAGACAAAATAATTCATGAAATGCCTCAAGCTCCTTTCTAATTTATTTTATATATGAACTGTTGCTTAAACAGTACTCCAGGCATGTCAGTGTGGAAGTGCTGATTTAAATTTGCTCTGCTGTTTCCAAATCTTTTCTTCATGCAGAAAGGGAAGAGGAGAGTATTGGTTCTAGTGATTGTGTCTGTTCTCAGCTTTTACGTGCTTGAGGAGAAAGCTGCAGTATCTGTGTGCAAAACTTCTTTGGTCTTCTTTCTGACAGCAAAGAAAGGACAGGAGAAGAAGGCAGCTGCCAGGGCAGACCTCTCGGATATGGATTACCTGAAATCTAAAGTAGTGAAGGATTCGTCCTCCTCTAGCACAGAAGAAGAAACAGACAGTGAAGAGATGGAAGAGGAGAGTGAGAGTGAGGAGGACTCAGACACTACAGAAACCGTCAGCACCCACACAGAAAAAAGGGGGAAGGCAAAACCACAGCAAGAGTCACCAGCAGAGAAGAAGAAAAAAGGCTCCACAGTAGAGGTATTATTGAATTATATTTTGTCTGTCTTAAAGCAGGAATTTCATGGGGTAGTATGTTTTTGTTGGCTGCTCCAGGAATGAGATTGAGAGCTTGAAATCTGCAAGACCCCCAGGTACCAGCTTTGTTGGTCTACTGGGTGGGAGACATTAAAAAAAAGTTTGCCAGATATCTTTTCAGTGCTGATTAAATTCCATTTTTATGAAACTAGGGCTTCCTAAGAAGTGCTGTTAGTGCACTCCTCAGAGGCTTTTCTCTTTCCCGTCTCTGTCTGCAGGGAATGTTCTTCTGCAGAGGTTGCTTTTTAGCAGTTGTTTGAACATCCCAGTCAAACCTTGCACCCTCATCCGGCACCTCCTGCCCAGGCTGAGGCAACTGAGAGAATCTCTTTGTTTTTATCTCACACCTCCTGTTTGCTGGGCGAAATCAGCTTGTTGTGCTGTGACTTTTACTGTTTTTCATTCAGCTGCTTTTTTTTCCTGTCCTTCCATGCAGCAGAAGAACCAGGTCAGCTCGGGAGAAGCAAGCACGCCATACACAGTGAAACTGCGTGGTGTTCCTCTGAACATTACTGAGGTGAGCTTTGTTCCCAAGCTGGGAATGAGCGTTACTGGGTATTCCCAGTTTGTAACTCAACCAAATCTTTTAAGAGGCCCCTTTCTTCACTCAGTGGAGCTGTGCTGAGGGTTGTATGGGCAGACAGAGAAGCTTTTTACCTGGTTTTGTGCAGAAATGCTGTATGTTGCATGTGGTGTTTTTATAGTGCTTGTAAAAGAGTATGAAACCTGCTCCCTGTATCTGAGAACTCATTTAAGCAATTCTTATTCTTCCTGCAGCAAAAGATTCGAGAATTCTTCTTGCCCCTGAAGCCAGTGGCAATCCGGATAGGAAAAAATGCCCAGGGGAAAAACACAGGTAATGTATAAATGTTGAAGGGAGTTGGATCTGTGACTTGGAGGACCTCTGAATCACACCACTGCTCTTTCCATCTGTAGTTCTAAATTGCTGGCTCGTGCCCTGATTCTTATAGACCTTTCTGTGACTTTGCAGCTCACCTGCCCTAGTTGCCATCCATAGGATGCCGTGGGCAGAGTAATGTTGGCTGTGCTCCCTTAGGGTAGTGCAGCATACAGCAGCAGGAGCCTGTTCTTTCATCTGCCCCTGGAACTTTCCTAAACTTCCCAAACCATGCCAAGGAAAGGTCCCTTCCTCTGGGAAGGGCTGCTGCTGCTAATCCATCTGTAAAATCCATCTGTAACCCAGGTGGGCTTCTGATGGGCTGCAGTTACTGGAGGTACCCATCAGAAAGAGCAGGTCCTCGGAGCTGGCAGGGAACTTCGCATGCTGTTTTTCTTTCATAGCCTAAGAGCCGATGCACCTTTCCTTTGCTCTTGATGGCTTGGAGACACCTGTGAAAGCCTACTTCAGCTGTTAAATTGGGCTTGTTTGGTTTGTATGTAGAGAAAGAGCTATTAAAAGGCAGCCTTCCCGTCTGATGGGGCTTTTTTCAGGCTGGATTGAAACTTTAATGGGACCTGAATGCTTTATCTATAGGAATCTATATTTTAAAAGCCTGATTCACCCTTAATTAGCCAATTAGTGACTCTGTGCACCCCACATGATGCTCAGCTGAACCTTTCCTTCCTCCAAGGTTATGTCTTTGTTGACTTGAAGAGTGAAGCAGAAGTGCAAAGGGCCTTGAAACGGAAAAAAGAATACCTAGGTAAGGGCTGTTTGTTCCTTCTCTTTCCGGCTGCTGCCGATGGCAGGGTGCTCAGCTGCTGAAGT
The DNA here is from genome assembly GCF_011077185.1 of Oxyura jamaicensis. NCBI lineage: Eukaryota > Metazoa > Chordata > Aves > Anseriformes > Anatidae > Oxyura > Oxyura jamaicensis. The sequence goes on from NC_048907.1 coordinate 6,888,646, forward strand.
GTTCCCTGCGAAAGAATCTCCCATTGCTTCAGTTTTTCCCAGGCAGATGGTGGGGGTGGTTTGCTCTGTGCTGCTGACGTGGGATAACCAGGTGCTATGTCAGTGCCATCAGGAGCAGCTTAGACTTGGCAACGGACTGAGCCGTGTGCTCTGTGGCTCTTGTCTCTTGCCACGTGCCTGAAGTGTATCTTGTTCTTGGCATAAAAACAATACTGTTTAAATCTAGGTGGGATACTGCAGGGGATTTGTAGAAATGACTCTGTAAATCTGTGTTTGAAAGCTGCTCCTGGCCTGGTCTGTAGTGGAACTGCTCAACTTATACTTGTAAAAAAAACCATGTAGGATGGGAACACAGGCTTAGAAGCCAGTGAATGAGGCTGGCAGAGGCAGAAGTGTTGGAGCTCTGAAGGGGAAGGGGGCTGTGCAGCTGGCTAGCAAGCATTACTCTGCTTTTCATGAAGACTAATCTCTTGCAGCCCTCATCCTTTTGTTTAATCAGGCAGAGTTCTGCTCGTGTTTTTCGAGTTGTAATTGCCTGTGTCACTGCTGTAAGCCCAGACTCTTAACTCATTGATATAAATTTCCCATGGCCATGGGAAGCATCTAACGTGCTTGTGTTTGTGGACTAGGTGGGCAATACGTCGAGGTATTCCGGTGTGGGAATACCCCAAAAGAAACTGTTCCAGCAAAAACTGATGACAAGCCGTGGCAACGAAGGAAGAGGGACGATGAGGAAGAAGAGGACCTGTCTGAATCAGGAAGGCTCTTTGTCAGGAATCTGCCTTTTACCAGCACTGAGGAGGACTTAGAGAAGATCTTTTCCAAGTATGGTACGTTCTTGCTGCGGGGCTGGGACAGAGGTTTGCTTGGTGGGAGCGGATGTGTGAAGCTCTGTGTCCTACACCTCATCTTTATTGCCCGGTGTGATAGGGTGTGGTTGCTTGGCTTTGAAACCGATCCTGGTGCTGTTGCGCTTAGCTCAAAGCAAGCTGTGTGTGTGCCCTCATTCCTCATCACATCTCCAAGGCAGCAGTAAAAGCTCTTGCCAGTCAGTCTCAGAGTCCTGGTGGGATAGGAAGGAGGAGAGGGTAGCGGAAAGCACCTGCTGCATGAAACACTGATCATGCAGGACACTTCTAGGTTTTGTAGGTAAGCTGAATTTCTGAGTACCCCAAATTCCTGTTAATGTTTGGCATGTGAGGTGGAAGCTTCAAGCTTCCCTTTTTGCTTAAAGTTAGGTAAATTGAACTTTCTCTTGGCATTAGAGTGTCCTGGGGGAGTCGGAGGGTTAGATTGTGGAAATCCTTGTTCCTGACTTAAGATAAAGAAGGCAAGTTCTAAGCAGCTGCATTTCTTTGGTCGGGAGGTGCCAGTTCAAAGTGCTGTTGGGAGCAATGGCAGTGCGATGACGACTCTCATGGAAAGGCCTTTCCTCTCGCAGGACCCCTCTCGGACATCCATTTCCCTATAGACAGACTGACCAAGAAGCCCAAAGGATTTGCTTTCATCACCTACATGATGCCCGAGCACGCGGTGAAGGCCTATGCGGAAATGGACGGGCAGGTGTTCCAGGTACAGCCATCAAGGGGTTTCCTGTGCTGGGAGGGTGTTTGTTGCTCCTGTGCTTTGCTTAACGGGGTTCCTCTGGGTGCTAAGGGGCAGAGGCAATTCCGCCTTGCTCTGAGAACAGTCCCTTCTGATAGGGCAGCCTGGTGTGAACAGCTTCAGGGTCACCAAAATCTGAGCTAAGAGAAAAGAGGCCTGAGTCTCTCATACTACATGGCTACACTTAGTGCAGTAATGCCTCCTCTGGGGAGGAAGGTTCCCTCTTTCACCTAGTTCACTGGACTAGGAAAGGTGCCTGAAAGTTTCTTCCCTTTGCTTACTTAGTTCGTGAGTTTCTTTTGGGTTATTTCAGAGCTTCTGGACCTCTTCTTCCTTCCTTCTAGGGTAGAATGATGCATCTTTTGCCCTCCACAATCAAAAAGGAAAAAATTGAAGATGAGGTTGCAGACGAGTCTTCCTCCTACAAAAAGCAGAAAGAGGCCAAGGAAAAGGCCAACAGTGCCAGGTACAAAGGTGTCTTGTAGCACGGTATGATGATACAGCCTGCCAAATTCCCAAATGGCCAGAATGCATCTTTGCAGGGGATGTAGAGGTTACCAGAGCCAATAAAGCATTTATTGTGCACCTTTCTGATTCTTGTATCTCCTATCTACTTGACTCCTCTCTCCAAGTTGCTCTGGTAGTTTAGTGAGTAGCACAAATTGAGAGAAACATGGGGTTCGGTGGCTCTGTGTACGAGTCTGTCTGGTGCCTCTCAAAAGTTGGTCTGGTCCTGTAACTCTTTGGGGGTACTGGTTTCAGATCACTTGGTCTTTCTCTGCTTGGCCACCTGTATTTCTAAAACCTGCAGGAGTTTGGGGCTATTTTCCTCTGCAACAGATTGATTCGAAAGTTTACAATATATTCAGACTTTATGGGGGAGGAGTGCAGCCTTGCTTGCACAGGCTTTGTGTTTTTAGGAAACCAGGTAAAAAAAAAAAAGAAAAGTGTTCCTCTGAGCTAAGATCTGAACTTCCAGCTGTAACTGCATGGCTGTGCCCAAGGACCTGCTAGGGAAGAAGAGCTAAGGTGCCAGCACTGCTGCCTTCGTTTGCTCTCCAGTCATGTTTGCTTTATTCTCTTCATTCTCTAAGGGTTTTCTACCCTTCTCCCCCTCTAACTTAGTACCCTGGCTGATAGCGGTGGCGTTCAAAGCTGTTTTTCCCAGGACCATAGAGTAGAAGTTGTCAGTGGAAGAAGACTGCAGGGCTTCGAACCTGGCTCTTTTTTCTCTCCGCAGCTCTCACAACTGGAACACGTTGTTTGTGGGGACAAATGCTGTGGCTGATGCCATTGCTCAGAAGTACAACGCTTCAAAAAGCCAAGTGCTGGATCACGTGAGTTGGTTATTGATCAGCGGGGATGGGAGATCATTTTCCCACCTGTTTTCTAAGGGCCAGAACCTGCCTGATGGTCTTGTGCAGCAAAAGCTGCTGCGCCATCATGAGTACTGGACAGGCTGAAAGATCAGTGGTCCTGTAGCTTCTCTGTGGGGGCCAATCCCTTTGTCACTGGAAGACAAAATGACATTCTTCTCCCCCCTCCCCACAATATCTTCTCTGTGGCTGAATTTTGAGTTCGTATGTGGCTGGAAGCTGATAAAAACTTACACCCTGCCACTTAGCTACTCCCAGAAGATTCAGAGGAGCGGGAGCATTTTGCCTTCAAGCTCTCTTCCAAGCTCCTGATGCTTCTCAGAGAAGCAGGAACAACAGTTGCTCAGTACTTTCCTGGATCAGGCCCTTTGCTTCCCTGCTTTGACCTCTGTCATGTTTCTAACTGATGTTCTTGCCTGCAGGAGAGCAAAGACAGCGTGGCAGTGAGGGTCGCTCTGGGAGAAACCGAGCTGGTGCAGGAAATTCGCCGGTTCCTAATTGAAAATGGAGTCAGCCTGGATTCCTTCAGTCAGGTGAGATGCCCAGCTGGAGGCAGCAAACTGGACATGCCTCTTCTATGGTTGCCTAGTCCTGACATCCTCATCTCTCTTTGAAATTATTAATTAATCCTCATCTTGCAGGATTGAACTCTTAAAAGAGTTAGGAAACCTTCTGAACACTTGCAAATGCAACTGTGCTTGGGATAGTTGAAATGCATCCTGTGTGGCTTTCTAAAATCCCATCTCCCCTTTCTCTTTTCCCCCCACCCAACATGGCAGGCCGCTGGCAAGCGGAGTAAAACCGTGATCCTGGTCAAGAACCTCCCCGCCAGCACGAGCGTGTCAGAGCTGGAGGTCCTTTTTGGCAAGCACGGCAGCCTGGGCCGGGTGCTGCTCCCTGCAGGAGGCATCACAGCCATCGTGGAGTTCCTGGAGCCAACTGAGGCCAAGCAAGCGTTCACCAGGCTGGCTTACTCCAAGGTGAGCATGGCCAGGGGCAGGCAGCTGCCTGGAGAGTGTGGGTCTTGGCTAATTATGGAGCTGCAGAAAGGAGTGCTTGTTAAAAGGTTTTAGAGGATGTGAGTTCTCAGTCACTGCTATCCTATAATAATTCCTTTGTGGCCTGCGAGAGGGTTTCTGGTACTTTTTGCAATAGGGGTGTGTGGTACTGAAGCCCAGAGCTCCTCTTTTAGCCTGTTTGCCCAGCTGTGGCCTTGCTCCTTGACCTCTGGGTGCCATTTGGCAGGTTGGCCCTGTGTCTGGTGGATACTGATTCTCCTTCAGGGTAAGATAGTTGAACCAGGCAAAAACCTTGCTTAGCTTTCCTACAGCTGTTTTCCATAAGTGTGTCTGAGTGGAAAAGCTCAGAGCAGAGCTGTTTTCATGCCTTACCTAATGCTCTTTGTGTTTCTCCTCCGTTCTCTTCAGTTTCACTCCACACCACTGTATCTGGAATGGGCTCCAATGGGTGTCTTTTCCAGCCCAGCCCCTCAGAAAAAAAACACAGCGACTCCAGAACAGGAGGGAGAAGCAAGCCTGGCACCTGGTAAGAGCTTTAACTTCGGGTTAGGAGGTAACTCTGGGCACTCCCCTGCTGTATTCTATCTGAAGCAGCAATGCTGATGTTCCTGAACTGTTTGGTAGGGAAACATTCTCTTTGTGTCCTCAGTGTGGTTTTTAGGGTCCCCTAAGAACACACCCGCAGTGTGTCCCACACAAGCACTGGGCTCCATCCTGTCTCTGCACTCCCCACCTCCTGGGTGAGACGCAGACAGTGTGGTGCTGCCCACAGCACATGATCCAGTTGGCCTGGGCTGATGCTCTGGGCAAGGGGAGGAGATTTTTGGTCTGCTCTGTACAGCAGCCATCAGGAGAGCTGTAGCAGTTCTCTTTGAGCCCGACCTGCCCCCCGGAGTGTGGCTTTGGGGTGGCTGCGTGCTGTGCAAGGCCACCGTCCCTGTCCGTGGGCAGCCAGCTTGCCACAACAGGCAGCTGAGATGTGCCTGTGTCAGATCAAGGGTCCCTGTGCTCATTTCTCTGTGCTCCTGTGTCAGGCCCTGCTGTATGCTTTGTCTGGGTGATTTTCCACTGCCACAAGGGCATAACCTTCCCTCCACCAGCAGACTTTCTCCTCCCACAGGGGCTATAACAATTAAATGTTGCCTGTATGTTTAAAACCTTTCAAGATCCTTTAAACCTTTTAAAAAAAAAAAAAAAAAGGCCGGAGAAGCGTGGCTTTATGTAGGTTTTATTTTGTTGGAAGCTATTTTGGGACTCTGAGGTTTGGGGAGGGGCAAGAAAAGCTGATGAAAAGCCTCTTCCTGGGCTGCTGTTCTGCGTGTGGGTCACAGGGGACAGCCGGAGCCCAGGGGAGCCGGGGGGGCTGCTTTATCTCCCTGTAACCGAGACCCTCACCTCGAGATAAAGGGCTTTAAGCGCAGGAGCTCCTGGAAGGCTGCTTGGGGCTGATAATGGTCTTTGCAGCCAGCCTCTGGCGCTCTGCATCTGGGAGAGGGAAGGGAAGGGATGCGCAGTAAACTCCTCGCCTCGCTCACAGAAGGGCTTCAGGCGGCGGCGCGTGGCGGCCTCTCATTGTGCCAGCCACAGATGGAGGCACCTTTTCATCCCACCCGGTCCCAATAAATCTCTTCCCTCCCCCTTCCTTCGACAAGTTGCCTTCAGAGGCGATGAGTTTTTCCATACCTTGTCGGCAGATTCCTCACGGGCTGGGATGAGGAGAGTTTGGCCACCCGACCAAAAAGGTTTGGGCTGCATGGTGTCGGGGCAGGGAGGGCAACCAGATGGAGCCCTGTAGGGAAAGGCAGCTCTTGAAATAGAGCCGAGGGCTCTCTGAGCACCCCTGACCCCATACAGGTTTATCATGCAAAGTGAGAGAGACGTCGCCTAGAAATTCATCAAGGGGATGATGGTAATGCCCAAGGGAGGTGCTTAGCTTGGTCCTCCTGAGCACAGCATCAGCTGTGCTGTAGAGGATGAAGCTAGTGTGAAAATCCGAGTTGTTTAGCAAGAAAAGGAGTTGGAGAGCCAATGGATGATGGCTTGTGTGTATACTCTGTTGTCTAGCGAGTGCCTTCGTGTGCTGATGGGGAAGTCAGGATTTTGCATCCTGCAGATAAGTGTCAGCAAGAGGTGAGGTAGAGCAGTGCAGAAGCATGCTCGAGCAAGGCTGAGGCCCCTTGCCTAGTTCAGCAGTGTCTGGTGAGGGAAGATGTGAGGGCGTTTGAGTGCTGGGGAAGCAGGTTTGTGGAGTTTCTGCTTTCAAAGGACAGGCAGTATCTCTGTTTCCACAGCTGACATGTTCACATACCGTGTGCTGAGCTTGCTTCAGTCCCTGTTCACCCACAAAGAGCCGAGAGAGGATTGTTCTGTCCCTGCTGGAACACTGACTCTCAGCTGGGGCAAGCTCGACCCAAATTTGGCTTTGTTACATCTCACAGCGTTGTGTTTGTTCTTGTTGTATCAGGTGATGACACGGCCACAGCTGTCGAGGGCTCAGAGGAAAGAGCAGCACAGGAGGAGGAAGAGGATGAAGAGGATGAGGAAGAAGAAGAGAGCGTGCCAGGGTGTACCTTGTTCATCAAAAACCTCAACTTCGCCACCACAGAAGACACACTGAATGAGGTAAGCTGTAAGCAAAGAGGGGGGACTGAGTTTTACTTAGCACAGGCCACTCGGGTGGGATGGGAGTGGGCTGGAGGTCAGACTGGGCTGCTTGCTGGAGTAAAACCCCTACAGCCTGCAGGGGCTGAAAGGAAGGGCTCTGCTGGGCTGCAGAGGGCCAGGGGAAAGCTCTTCTCCACTTCTGTTGTGCCAAGAATAGTGTCCAAAGGAGTTCAGTTGCAGACAAACGGGCTAATGAAGGGAAGAAGAGGGAGCCCTGGATTGTACTGGGGCTGGAAACCTCCACTTAGAGTTTTAGGCATCAATTAGACAAGCATTTCTGGAACGGTTTTGATGAGGTTTAATTCCACCTTGGGACAGGTGGAGGCAGTAGGAAGTCTTCTAAGACTCCTCACTTCACGTGCTTCTCCTTGGGTTCAGCTTGAGCAGCTGTGATACTGCTTCGTGTGCTAAATAAATAAATGGTCATTTCACTGAGGTGTGCTTTTTCATCTTAAAGTTTCTACTAACGCGGAGCTGCTTTACCTCAGCAAAGCACTTGGGAGGGATTGTGGCATTTCTGAAGCCCCGTGGGATGTTAATAGCAAGGCTGGGAGAAACAGCTGGAAGTTCCCACCCCTGCTAATTTTTGTAGCCATGTGCAATGCCATGTTTCATGGCCCAGGAATGCTGGTGGGGTGTTAGTCCATTCTGGACCTGTGCTCCTCTGCCTTGGGACTGTGGTACTGCTATAGACCTGATCCAGGGGGCTCTGGGAACAAATACAAATATGAGAGGAGGACTGGGACTTGTCCATTTTTCCTTTTTTTTCTGCTTTGTGGCTACAGTTTTAGAAGAGAATCAGATAGCTGGTGTGCTGCTCTAAGGCAGCCCCTCCTGTTTGGCTCTGGAAGGAGCTGTTTTCTTGGGGCACCACTGGAGTTGCCCAACCCTAAGGTCCCTGCCTGGGTGAGGGCATCTTGTAACCTGCAGTGGTCTTCCAGAGCCATCTCAGAGGTTCTGAGGAGGGTTTCTAAGAATACCTGTATTAATTTTCTGTTCATTTTTTTAATTCTGTACGTGTATTTGCACAGAAGCAATCTTATAATGGAAAAAGCAGCTGCACTGACTGCTGCTCAGGTGTGCCGGGGGGAGGTGGGCTCGTAAGCATGTGCTCGTGGCTCTGGAAGAGGGCCACGTTGTCACTCAAGCTGAGCTGTAAGCCTGTGACAAAGAGAACTGAGTCACGTGTCCGAATTCCTTGCAGACATTCTCCAAAGTGGGAGCTGTGAAGAGCTGCACGATATCCAAGAAGAAAGACAAAGCAGGTACTCTAGATGTTGCTGTTCAATTCCTTCCCTTGGCTGGTTGCTGAGGGCTCAGGTGTGGCGTTGCTTTAGCATTCATCTAGATGAGCGTTTGTGTTCTTGCTGGCGAAGTCTGTAATGTTTCTAGAAGTACGCCTGTTGAAATGGCTGAAAACAGCAACCAAAAATACACCGGGGTTCAGTCTAGAAGGTTAAGCTCGATTGTGGGCTTTGTGGAGATGTGCGTAGAGAAGCCAACTCCTTCAGGACCATACAAGATGCAAGTAGAAAGCAGCCAGCGTCATGCGCTGGCTGAATCATCGCAGGGCATCATGCTTTAATCCACAGCAGCAGCCGGGATCTTTGAGAATCCCTGGCTGAGCGCTGTGCTGAGTGTGGTTCGTTTGCCATCTCCCTGCCTGCATCGGTCTTGGCGTGCTGCAGGGACAGGTGGCTGGGGCTGTTGCATTGCCTGCTTGCTTTCCACGGGCTTAGACACAGGAAAGGTTTTGCTTAGGGCAAGCACAGCCTTGATGGCCTTTGACTTCAGGGCATGGGCAGGCTGGCCCCTTCCCTGGGGTATTACTTTTTGTCTCCCCAGTTTTGACAATCAACGATTCAGAGACTTCTTGTGCTTCAAATTGTCCCTGCATCGTGTTGAAGAGCCAGTGCAGGGCACCACAATTCATGGTGTGAGTGCATGTGATGCTGTGGCAGCGAGTTCCCCTAGTCTAATCAGCGAGCAACAGCGCTTTCTTCTGGTTTGTCTTTAAATCTCCTGTTTAACAGCATCGTTTCCTGCTAACTGAAGTTCCCTTGCTCTCCTCATAGGCACTTTGCTCTCCATGGGCTTTGGATTTGTGGAGTACAAGAAGCCAGAGGGTGCTCAGAAAGCCCTGCGCCAGCTCCAGGTAAGCTCAGGCATCGTCTGTCCAGGTTTCTTTCCAGAGGTGATGGGCAAAGGCATGGATGAGCTGCGAGGTTCAAAATCTAGTTGAACGGGGTGTCTAAGGGACGAGCTTGTTCACAAGGGTGTTTGTTAGCACTGATCCAACGTGGAGGTGGCAGAAAATGATGGAAGATGCAAATTTAATGAGATTTTATTCTGTAAGGTTTCTTCTGCAGAGGTGACAGAGACCCAGACCCTCACAAAATGAGAATAAATATTGTTCAGTACTTAGTGCTGTGGAGTTGTTTTATCTTCTGTAAATCTGCCAGTGCTTCAGGGTTTTCTAGCCTTATGCCTTCTCCATGACATGTGCCACAGGGCTTGGCTGCCCTCCAAGGGAATAAGTTGTTCCTTGTGCTGCTAGAACACCACCATTCAAGTCTCGGGTCTGCATTACCTGGGCGAAGCGGGCCAGACAGCTGGAACGATCCCTTTCTAGATAGGTTTGAAGAAATTGCTGGGTTTGTACAATCTGTTCGTGCTCCGTGACCGCAGTCCGTGGGTCCCACCTTCAACAGGTGGTGATTTCACGTTCCACAGCCCACAGAGTCTTGGGATTAGATTTGCGTTCCCCATTGTTTTGAAATCAGAATCCTGGGGGAAGGGAGAAAGCAGCAAAGCGGGTATTTTGCAGAGTTCTTTTTTGCTGTATTGGCTACTGACAGCAAATGAGTCATCCTTGGCTCATTCCAGAACAAGCAGTAAGACGCTCCCTGCCTTGAAGAGTTTGCAGTCTAGAGGGAGAGGAAACAGTAGTCGGAGGCAGTGAAGTGACTCGCCTCTGCCAGCTTAGTGGCAGAGCTGAGGCTGATCGGCAGGGAGATCAGGGACGCGGGCTGCTGCTTCGGTCGGTCAGGCTGTCTCCAGCCTCATATCAGAAACCTGGCCTTGTTTGAACGGTGTTCAGCAGGGAAAAACTTTGATGGGGAGAATGGGAGGAATATATGGGAAAGAGCAAAGACGTGAAGCGCTGTGCCACTACCTTGGAAGCATGAAAGCTGTTGTGACTTATTTTTTTTTTCCTTTTTATTTTTTTTTTTTTGACTTTTAGGGCTGCCTTGTAGATGGCCATAAGCTGGAGGTGAAAATCTCAGAGAGAGCTATCAGGTAAAGCCGATTTACCTCTGTAGCATGGTTACATTTAAGCTGCAGTTCTTGGTAGGTTCTTCATTTCTTAGCTAGCATCTCTGCATCATGAGGGTTGTGACCAGTAGTGCTGGTCACACATCAGCTCTTGTTACAATTAAGTGGAGTCACCTTAGTCTTACTTCAAAAGGAAAAAAAAATCAGCTGATGTGAAGGTGTTTGCTCAGTAAAAGATGTTTCCAAGTAAAACCCCTAAGCAGCATGCAGTGGTGGGGCCCCAAAAGTGATCCCAAATTGAGAACCAGGCACTTGAGACTTCCGCATTCAAGGAAAAGGCTCCCCAAATGCTTTTGGGACAGCGCCTCACAGACAGACCTTTCTGTGGAGGTGTTTCTTGCTGTTAAATAAAGAGGATGACTGACTGAGATTTATGCCTTTAATGCTGAAGTCTGTGACTCCTGTCCGCTGGGATTTTGGTGACTTGTATCCATGAAGTTGAAAATTAATCCAGGTGTTTGAAGGTGACAGTCAGCACACAGAAACTGTTGTTCAGGCACTTTGGAAACCCTACCAGAAGAGGTGTCTCTTAAATGTCAAAATTCCTTTGAAAATCTGGTACCTAGGGACCAGAATTCAACAGTTCAGGAGCTGCACTTTGTACTTGAGCTCTTTAATGAAGCATCCTTGCCCATTCTGCACTTTACAGTCTGGATAACAACTAAATGAATTTTAATGTACGAAGCTTTCCTTTAAGCTGCTGGTTTTTTGTTGTAGGTAAATTTTTCTCTTGTTCAAATGCAACACAACCTGAGCAAAATAAATTTATTTAACAATCTATTAAAAAGTTTTGTTTTCTGTTTTCTAAGCCAGTAAGAATGAAAAGTAGCTTACATTAGATTGTTTGCATATGTACAAATAATATCCCCTCCTGATAATTGGGTAGACAAGATTTGGCTTCAAAAGAAAAGTTAGTGGCAGGCGCAAGTACGGGCCTGCAACCACAACTGAGACCAGGCAGCACTCAGCAGATTGGGAACTTTGATTTTTAGACGTGGGATTTAAATCACTTGCATTCATTCCTATTTGACATACCCTGTGAAATTTCCATCCTCACCAGTAAGATGCCAGTGAGGATGTCGCTGTGAGCCAGCTGGCTAATTTTTCCTGACTCCTCACTTGAAAGGTGCCCAGATGCCCTGCTGCACAGTGGTTCTCACCTGCCCTTTCTGTTGACTTCACAGGCCTGCCGTGAAATCCTCCCGAAAGAAGCAAACGGTCAAGAAGCAGAAGACTTCCAAGATCTTAGTCCGAAACATCCCATTCCAGGCCACCGTCAGGGAAATCAGGGAGCTCTTCAGGTAGGAACGCGCTTTGTCGGGTGTGCGGTGTGCTCCGTGTGGGAGCCAGCAGGATTTGAATACAGGAGCTTGTTGCTGGAGTGTAAATATTAGGAGTTTGGGTTTTTTTTTGTGGAAGTAAGCAAACCTGGAAGTAGAAATGGTTTAGCAGGTAATATGGCTGCAGAAATTCTGTCTGAGGGACAGAGATGACACGTGCCAGCGTTGTGACTACAGCCCCTGGGAGCTGTCAGAGCTGGGTGGCCCTTCGCTGTGTCGCAGACGTCCCCGGAGCATGGGCATCACTCCCCGTTGACCAAATGACATTGCCTTGTATTTTTTTTCCCTCTTGTCTGATCCGTGTGCGGCAGCTTTCCTGCTGCTTGGCACACCTGGCTGGGAAGGAGTGCCGCGAGCCGCTGCAGACAGCTGCTCTGAGAGGTTTTAGCTCAGGCTGGCTCCCTCCTCCATCTGCCCTGCACACACAGTGCCGTAGCTCCTTCCCAGTACACAGGGAGCGCGTAAATCTTGCTCTGCCTTCGAGTGTTTTGCTTTGTGTACCTGGATACGTGCCTGGTGTACTTGGTGTGGCGCATCCCTGTGTAAGGATGTGAGGCTGTGCTGCCTGTCGGAGCCTCTCCAGCAAGGAATCCCTTGCCAGGCTCGAGACCTGCCGTAACAGCGAAGAGGGATTTTAGGATCCCAGCCCGCATTCCTCTGCACACTGGCTGATCTCTGGTTTCTTTGTACCCTCAGCCTTTTGTGCAGTGACTCGTTAAGCCGTGTAACGCATCCCAGCAAAGAGGTACAGCTGGAGAGTTCAGCTTACGCTGTCTTTTCTGCTCCCAGGATGAGAATCTGTGCCTGGCTGCCCCAGGCTGTGGTCCCAGCTCTGTTCTTCCTCCTGCATCCCCAAAGGACTTTGGGGAATCAGTGTCCAGCTCCATCCATCCCTTTTTCCATCAGCAAAAGCAAGTGGTGGCATTTATCCACAGGGAATGGTCAACTCCTGGGTTAGGAGGAGGCTTTCCTGCTGAGCGTTGAAGCAGAAGGCAGGTGGCTTCAGCTGGTCAGGGCAGCAGCGTCCCTTCCGAAGGGACTGAGCCGAGGAATTGCTTTAACCCTTTGAAACCTCTCAGGCCACACTCTGAGAGCTACCTAGCGAGAAGCCGTGGGGCAGGGATTTGTAGGAGCAGAGGAAGCAATGCGGTTCCCTGTGTACAGTGAACTCGAGCCGCTTCGGTAGCGTGTGATGCTCTTCTCCTGGCTCGCCCACAGGTAAGGACAGGTTTTCTGTGCTGCTGGCAGCCTGATTCCTGCAGGATGGAGGAAGGGTGTAAGGTGGTGAGGAAAACCGTGTGTTGAGACACTGTTTTGGAGCGGGGCCCTCGATTCTAACTGCTTGCAGACCGTGACTCAGCTGTCGGGCACACGTTGAGGAAAGGCACAGTGTAAGGAGCCCTGTGGAAGAGCACCTTGCTGGTGCAGCCTGGTTGCTGCTGCTTCCCCACTTCCCTGAGAGCCCTTTTGAAACAGGGCAAAAACCCTGGACTTCCAAGTTCCTGTGCTGAGTTCTGGTGGCACACAGGGCTCCGCTGATCTGTAACTCAATGCAACGTGGCTGTGAACGTGTCCTTCCTAACAGCAGAGCAAACAAAGCCGTGGTGGATCTGTGCCTGGTAGGGCCCTGGGTGATGTTCAAGGACCTGAGAGGTTTATGTGTATCGAGAGAATAGACAAGCCCAGCAGAGAATGAGGGGTCTGGGTATTTTTATTTCTTCCTGCCTTGTCTGGCACCTGAGTGCTGGGGAGCGGAGGGGCAGTGGAGCGCTCTGATTAATATTGCAAGGAACATGCAGCTTCTGGCTCCGGGCACTGCTGACAGCGTTCTTGGAGCGACGCGTGAACATCCGTTCCATTTACCTCGGATATTCGGAGATGTCGTTTTCATCCTCAAAAGCCAACGCCTTTGGGGGGAGGGACCCACAACCCTCCCTGCACCCCTGCCATTCCTCCTTCCCTTCAGAGAGGCTAAAACCGGGCATGACAGAGCGCTACCCAGCACTTCATCCTCCTAGATTGCTTTCTCTGCTTTTAAATCAGCTGCCTTTGCTCTGGAGCTTTGAGCTCTCCCTGCGTTTAGGAACCTGTCCGATTTGTATTTCCTTACTTTATTTATTTGGAATTGCGACCGCTCGCTTGGCAGCAGAGGCGGCATGGACAGCAGGGCTGCAGGGGGCACTCTTAGCCTGCCCAGGAGAGGCTGCTGGGGACAGCCAGCCTGGGGACAGCCTGGGGACAGCCAGGGACCCCGCTGGGCACCGCCACGCCGGGCAGCAGCCCCCGGCCCGTGGAGGTGGGAGGCTTTGCAGGACAAGCTTCTCCTCTATTGTTTCACGCTCTCCTAAGCCCTGCAGCTGATGTCTCTCAGCTTGCTTCCTTCTGCGCTTGCTTTTTTTTTCCCCTTTTCTCAGCTGCTTTGGCAGGAGACTGTGTGTGTTTATACCCCCAAACCAATATTTGCGTGTTTTGAGCTTTGTCAAGGAGCTGTCTTCGTTTTTAACTCTCGCTGTGGTAGGTGTTAATGATGCTGGAACAGCGAAACAAGGGAGTTGGATGCTTGGAATGGCAGATTTGGAAGGCTTCCCGCACGTGCTGCTCAGCACTTGCAGTTCAGGAAATCCTTCCCTGGTTGTCTTTATGCGCGCAGGAGACTCGATGTAAATGAGTTTAATTCTGGAGTTTGGGGCTATCGAGTTCTAATCCTTGGGATGAAGGAAGGAGCTGAAGTCAGGAGCGCTCAGGTTAGCAGCCCTGAAGGCTGGAGTCCTTCCCCTGCAAAATCGGGGTTGCAGGGTGGACGTGTGCCCACCTCCCACCCTGAGCCCGATGGCTTCGGGGCACTCGGTGTCCCTCTGTCCCCTCCTGCTGGAGGTGCTGGCCTCTGTCATGCAGTCAGGAGAGGCTTTTTGAGGCCTGATGGGTGTTATTTTCTTCAGAGGGAGAAATGCTTTTCAATTATAGGGGCAGTTTTTGGGCTAGGTGTGAAGATTTAGCTTTTGTGGGTGTTTTTTTTCACCATTTTTGTTCTTTATTAGATTCTACTCTTATCTTCACTACCTGTAAAAATAACAAAAGACAAATGGTCCTTCGTCCTTTCCAAAGAGCCGTGGTTAGGGGAGGAGAGACAAAGGGACTGATATCCCATGAAGGCTGCTAATTTTTGCTACCAAATTGGGGGGCTTTTATGGCACGACTTTTTTCAAAAGGAACTCTCGATGTGGCAAGCTGAATTGGAGATCTGTGAAAGGCCACATTTTCACAGATTGGAGCTCTGGCAATTTCTGAAAATTAGGCTCCTTTAAAATCTCTCACATTAGATCCAACCTTCATTTGAAGTCCCAATTAACCGTTTGTTTCATAGCGTCCTCTCCTATCCTCCGTCCTGCGCCAACTTCCATGAATATTACCAACCAGGCTGGTTTGCGACTGCCAGGTGACACTTCAAGGACACCTTTTATTTTTGCCGAAAAGGAAAAGGTGAGATTTAGAAGAAGTCTTAAAGATTGCCACCCAATCTAATGCGATGGGAGACATAAATACTGCAGAGTCTGTCTGTAGTTTGGTGCCTGATGCTTGTACCACCACAGGAGCAGTTGTTGGCACTGCACCTCGAGCGGTGTGTGGTGAGGATGGTGTTTTCCTTTTGCCTTCTTTGCAAAACATACCCTGAAAGTACGTAGTTGTTTTTTTTTTTTTCAGTATAAATTCTCCTAAAATTGCAAAGACCTTCGCTTCCAGCCCTCCTCTGGGACTAATTAGTCCCAGCCACCCTCAGCAGAGCGAGATAGGGTGTCAGAGCAGTGCCCCTAGAAGATGTTTCATCATCTGCCTGGCCACCTCTTGTCTTTCACCTGTAGGAAACGAATCCAAACACATTGTGAGAAGCTATTAAATCGTAGAAATTATCCCCAGCTGTTGAGAGTGGACTTGAGTTGCATGAAGAAGCAACTGAAAGGTATGTCAGAGCACAGGAGGGCTGTGGGGTGAGCTTACCTCCATTGTGACTTCCCTATGAAGAAGGAGGAAGAGAAGGAAGACCTTTGGGGTCTCTCAGTCTTAACTACCTTGCTGCCTATTTTCTTTGCCTTGACGAAGACATGGCGTTATAGCATCGGGCAAAACAAGTGCCTGGGGCTGATCAGGAGAAAACAGCTCCATTCCCTCTGATAGAGGGCAAAAGTGAGAACAGGCAGCGGGACGAGGCTTTGGAGTCACAGCTCCCCTAGAAGAAGAAAAATCTCTGAAGAAAGATGCGGTGGATAAACTGGCAGATACATTTTTTTTTAAAGGCAGTCTTTATGAAGTTAATTTTATAAGATGATGCCTTTCACTTCTTCTGACCTATTATAATAAAGTGTAGTTATCAGAATGGGCTTTTCATTTCCCATTATAAAGGACACGGTGGTATAATGAATCCGTCTGCCAGACATGCTTGCTGTTCACACCTTTCTCCCAGTAATGGAGTCTACATGACTGGAGACAATTTCTCCTTCCTGGACTAACGTTGCCCTGTTGAAGCTGTGGAAATCTTTGCTACTGAAAGGCAGAAGAAGGAAAAAAAGAAACAGAGCCTTCATAAACATGTTTGTTAAGTGAGTGCTGGGCAGTTTTAATTAGAAAATGCAGTGCAAACACCCCTAGGATGCACAGTGCCACAAACATTTGCCGAACAGTCTGTCAGATCATTCTCCAAGTGATGGTTTTGCTTTTAAAACCCTAGCTGTGTGCTAGAAATATCTCAAAATCCATTGCTGCTTCCTCTTGGCTGCTTAAATTTTTCTTCCTGTGCCATCCCCACTCCAGTTAGACAGCCTGTGAGCATGGGGGAAGCTGCAGAAAGCACAGCGAGCATCAAATCGTGGTACAGGGCTGGAGCTGGTGGTGGGGTGAAGCCCAGGAGCTGCAGAGCCCCTGCTGGAGGTCTGGTATGGAGGAGGTGGCTTGGCGATGCCCAGGAACCCCAGGTGCAATACTTCTCCTCTTCTTTCTGCCACCCTCCCACTTTGGCAGGTCTGTCCTGGCCAAATCGCCTGCTCAGCTCCTCGCTGGCTGCAGGGAGCAATGGCTCAGCGTGTCCTGTGCCCTCCTGGGGACAGCTGGTTAAAGCACAGCGCGGGTCCCTCTCCGCTGTGCCACAGCTGGAAGCTCCCCCAGCACCCTGAGCCGAGGTAAGGGGGTGTGGGGTATGTGTGCACAAACGACTGCAATTCACAGGACTGTAAAACTTCCCGTTTATTATGTTCTTAGCCCTTAAAAGCTGAAACAAAATTAAATCAGCGTGAATAAGCTGATGGGATTGTTATCTGAGGGGCAGCGGGAGGCAGCTGCTAGCTGTGCAGGCGCTGGGCACGCTGGGCTGGGCACACTCAGGCAGGACGTGGAGCAGACCATTGAGCCCTCTTTGAGAAAGGCTGCTAGGAGCCACTGCTGGGTTCGTGCCCTGTTCCTCTGGGTTTCATCCACCAGCAGATGAAGCTGTGTTTCTGAGTCACTTCATCAAGATGGTCCAACTGTCAGGCTGCAGCTAGACCCAGCTGAAGGAGGAGAGGGGGCTGGCTGTTGGGGTGATGAGCAAAATGCCTCTTGTCCTGCCCGTGTGTGGTTACTGGTGTAAAGCCAGCGGTTTCTGCTCCCCCATCAGCGAACACAGAGATGTTCCCCAGAGGAGGTGCAGCCCTTTTCCCCAGGAGGATGCTTCTGCCCGGGGAGGAGCCTCTTGCTCTCCTCCACAGCCTGATGGGCCAGCCAAATCCCTCGTTGCTCGGTGCGGGCAGATTAACAAGCCCCTGTGCTAGAGCAATCAACAAAAGAAGAGAAGAGAAGCTCATCCCGTGGGTGAGGAACCTTGCTCAATCTTTTTTGTTCGTTATCCAGGCCAGCACCGATCGCTCACTTCACTACCTCCATGGATTGGGGTTTATGAGAAATGGACACTAAGAGGGAATAAGGCATTAAAACAAGTGCTGGGATGTACCCGCAGCAGGGCAGGGCGATAATTGTGCTCAGCAGAGCTCCGGCTGCTCCTCACTGTTTGCAGCCATCAGGTCGAACTGGGTTGAACCCAACCAGCAGCACCCTGCAGCCTGGGCAAAGTCACCGAGCTCCTGCTCCTGCTGTTGACTCGTCTGAGGCTGCAGACGGCTCCTGGGCAGCGTTGCTGCTGGTAGCTCGTGTCCAAGAGCGTAGGTGCGTGTGCGCGCCCTGATGTCTGCAGCGTGCAGGTGGATTCATGTGCCAACAGCGCTTTTGCCCCATTTGGGCTTATCTCTAGGGGATTAAAAACCCACCTGCTGTAGGTTCCCGTTTCAAAGGTGGCTTCCCAAAAACACGCTGCAGGTCCAGGCCTGGAGGCACGTATCAGAGGAGCACCGGTGAGCCAGTTCGGGACCGCGTCCGTGGGAGATGTAAGCGGAAGGGGCTTCCGATGCCGCACGGCTGCGTGTTAATGCGGGGTTTCAGCTCAGTAGTTAGGATGTGGGGTCTGTGAGTGGGCTGAGCAGGAGGGTGTCTGCTGGGGAGGCTGCAGAAAGCTGCTCTGGGATCGATGCCTTCAACCCCAGTGCTCCAGTCGCAGCTTGGCCCTGCTCACCTACTTCAAGTCTGCAAGTGTGCTTTGAAGGCACTTGCAAAAGTCATGCCTTTGCTGGGAGCCTTCCCCTTGGTGCTGTTAGGAAGCAGCTTGGTTGCTTGCTCCCTTCTTCCAAAAAGGGCAGCCCCAGAAGTCTGCAGCCAGCCCTTACGGGTGCTGCCCCACGTAATCCATGCTCCTACAACATCTGGGGCGTGGGTGCCTTTGTCCCCCCCTGCAGCCCGCCCCAGCTGCGTCCTCACAGCGCCCGGGGTTTGCTCCGCCAGGCAGGGATACGTTGGGTTTATTTCTCTTGCTATCCTGAAAAGCATAAATAAAACTTTGGGGGGAGATGGGGCCCTTCTTCGAGCCTCTTCCATACGCGCTGGGAACCTGAGCGCAGCGATGCCGAGCAGAGCCCAGCTGTGGAGCTGGCCGCTTTAATTTGGCTCCGCAAAACGAGCCGTGGGGCGGGGGAGAGCGAAAGAGGTTCTCGGTGCCGTTTTCCAGTTTGAATCATAAAGGTGTTGAACATAGATAAGGAAATGTTTAACTCTGTGTTATCTTGACAGGGCTGCTTTAAAAGGTGGATCTTCCCAAGAGCAGAAGGAAGATTTTTTTTTCAGTACGTCTCCTTCCCTGCCTTGAATATCCGTTGCAATATTTAATTTTTTCCCCCTCTTCTGCACTCCGCGTGTCTCCTACCCACAGGTCCCCTTTTTGCTCACCTGAAACCTCTGCCCAGGAGCTCTCGGCTGCCTGCTTTTGCTCAGGCCGCCCGTCCGACACAAATTAAGGGAGGTTTTGGGCTCCTTCCTTCTGCGGGAGCCTCCCCGGGGGAGCTCAGTGAGTTTCACGCACAGGCTCCGCTGCTCCTCGGTGGGCTTGGGGAGGTGAGGAGAGGTGGGGAAGGGGCTGCTGCTGAGGTGTCTTAGTCAGACGTGACTCTGGGCTTCTGCTCTGGGGTTTCTGCCAGCTTTCTGTGCCGAGTGGGGCTGGCACACGTGTGCGCTTCTGCTCCTCGATGGGAAAGGAGCAACAAATCCTATGGAAAGGCTGGCTGCTGTAGTACGAGTGCTAGAAAGTCTCCTTTTGTCTGAATTGCCCTGAACACTGCATGTGTGTCTATATATAAAGAAGGGAAGATGTCTGGGGTTTCTTTCGTAGGGTTTTTTGTCTTAGGCTATAGCCTGATCTCGTTCTCCTCGTGCATTGCCCCTTGGCCGGTCAGGCTGGGGGCTCGCAGGACCTGCCCTGTTGAAATGAGCTGGATGAACTCTGAATCTTGCCTTAGCTTTTGGCTCACCCAAGGAGCCACCCAGCTGATGATTTTCTTCAGCTTAAAGCCCTTCCCCACCGCATTCCTTAGCCAGACGTTGACATTGACCTGCCCACCTCCCTGTCTCTCGCCAGCGCCGGTGTGTGAGTATTCTCAGTCTCGCTTCCCGTGAAGGTCCTGAGTGAGCCTCTAATGAATCACAGTTTGCTGCTCAGGGTGACGCCGTGTCCTTTATTTGCATCCCTATTTGCATTATCTTCTTCTTGAACATCAAGCCTGCTGCAGCATTTCCACCTCCTCCCATTTCATGGGGTTTAAGCCTTCGGGACGTGGCTGTAATCGCTCTCCTACCTTGCCTGGGCAGACCCCAAAGGCTTCCCGTGCCCTGGCGTTTGCACTGCATTGGCTTCTGTTGCTCGTGGCGCCGAGAGCATTTCTCTCTGTATCTTGCTTTCCCCGAAGAAGCCAAGCGAAGGCACAGCACGCTGACCATCTGTCTTCTTCCCTCCTCCCCCAGCTGCAGCAGAGCCAGCTGACCACTCCAGGCATCTGGCAGGGAAGAGGAGAGAGCTTAAATGTGAGAACCTGGTACCGGGAGGCGTAGGAAGCTCCTGGGGTTTGTCTTTGCAGGGATGTGGTGCTGTGGGACTGACCCTTATTGGGGACTGACCCTGCAGGAGTGCTCGGAAGGAACCCTCGCACGGAGCGCTTTTTCAGACCAAGGTTTTGTTGCCCCCCTGGGAAGGCGATCTCCTGGCTTCTTAGGGGAGGTGGTGGGGACATGTTGGACTGTTCCCCTCCCTGGTGGCTTCCTGGGACCTGCTGGAGGAGGCTTGGAGGACAATCTCGGTCCCTTCCAGCCCCCCAGCCCTTTTTCACACCTTCCCATAGAGCCATGCTCTTTGACAGTTCGGCTCCTGCCTTTCCGAGAGCGCTGACCTCAGCACCTCCAGCATTTATGCCAAGACTTACCCCACAAATTCAGCAACTAGCTGGGCTGCTCGGCCCCTCTTTGCCTCTCTCCACCCCAGCTCTGCCTCTCCCCCTCCTTCGAGCCTGCTCTCCTGGTGCCGCGCCGCTGTGCGAGCGGCTGAAGGGTTAAAGGAGTTCAGGGGCGAGGGGGGGTGGAGGCGAGGTATTTCAGATGCTCATTACTCACTGCCAGCTTCCCCCAAAATCATATTAATTTCACGCTGTCACGCAGGACTGCGCTGTCTCTCTCGTCAGCATCCAGGAGGGTGGCGGGGGGGCAGCGCCCCTCTCCCCCGCGCACCGCGGCTGCGATTTGGGAGCTCAGCAGCAGGCTCCTTCCTCTCCACCCCGGCAGGACCGGGCTCCGGCTGCCCGCCCGCCGTGTACCCGGGGACCTGGGGGTGCTTCTCCAGCCGCTGGATCATTTTCCACCCCGCTGCTTGTGCAAAAACCCCATGAAATTAGGGCCGCCGCAGCGAGGGGAGGGAGCTGCCATCCTGCCCTACCTGCAGGCGGAGGGGGTGCTGCTGAGAAGTTGCTCTTTAACCACTTGCCTCCTTTTTTTCCTATTTTTTTTAAATTTAACACAAGCAAGTGCAGCCCGGCTCTCCCTGCCAGGACCGCATCCATCGCCTCCTCTCTCATTTCCCCCCCTTCCTGCAGCACGTTCGGCTGTTTGCTCGCTGCAGCTGCCGGCGCCGTCACCTCTGCGGGGACTTCTTGCTGTCACACGAGGTAGGGCTGGGGCTCTGACAGCTCCCTCGCAGGCTCCGCGCTCCCCAGGCCCTCGTGGCTGGCAGCTCTCCCCCTGCCACTGCGGGATTTCTGCACCACCCCCAGCAATTTGCGTTGTCGCCATCCCTAGAAGGTGTCTCAGCTTTTGGCCAGGTGTGCTCCTGTTATGTTTTTGGAGGGTTCGGGCTGTAAGGATCACCTCCTTGCCTTCTCTCTCACCCTGTCCCCTGTGGCTGCACTTCTGACAGCACTTGGTGAGATGCAGCAATGCGAGGAGCAGCACAGCTCGCGTTTCCCTGTGTTTGCAGAGAAGGAAAAGCTTGAGGGGGACCGGCTCTGTCTCCCTCGGGAGGGGAGCTACCTGCAGGTGCAGGCAGAAGGATCCCACGAGCCTGCAGAGCCCGCTCTCACGAGCTGTTTTCCTGAGGAATTGGTGCTCTCCATCTGCCTGCATCAATTTCTAACCCCTAGGCTGAAAGCTGAGAAGAGGGCTCAGGGGTGCTGGCTTCCTACAAGCAACACCAAGCTCAGCAGCTGGCTGGGAGATGGACTGCAGGCGGCTGTCGCCGGTGCTGCGCATTATCAGAGCCCTCTAATATTTATTAAACGTTGCAGAGATGATGAGCCCAAAGAATTTCGTTCTTTTAATCACCACTGAGCATCCAGCTCATGCTTTCCCAGCTCAGATTCCTTTTTGTGGTCCCATCTTGACACGTGAACCCCAACAGGCTCCTTCTGCACGGCCACCTCCCTGGGCCCGGCGCTGTCTCAGCGGTGCAGCGTATTCCCCACCTTCCCGTTCACCTTAGCAGCAGCAAATACTCGAAGGAAAGCTCTCCAAACCTCCATGTGCGAGGCTAAAGCAGCGTGTGTAACAGCCAGCTGTCGTCAGCCGCAGGGTACGTGGCACGGGGACGCTTCTCAGCATCCTCTTTTCCCCGTATCAGGGAGCTTCCCCGTCATGCGGCTGCGTGGGAGCCGTTCTCTCGCCTGCCCTGCTCCTCCTTGCAGGTCCCGGGGTTTGCAGGGCCGTGTTCAGTCCTCCCGCAGACATCAGGCATCTGTCAGGGAAACGGCTCGCCTGGAAGATGCCAGCCCCTTTCCATCTCGCTGCCTGCTGGCAATTTGCAGCGAGAGCTGCGCCTTGCTTCTTCTCCGGGGGATACGGGGGGGACGTTTACCACTGGGGGCTTGTGTGCGTAGAGGATTCCATCAGAAACACCACCGGAGTGTTTTGTTTAAGCAAAACGTTTCAGATTACACTTTTCAAATGTTTTTCTCTCTTCCCGAGGAAGGGAGGTCTATGACCGAGCTGTTGGCGTCAGCTGCCTGGCAGCAGAAAGAAGCCCTCAGCGTTAAGTTGCTGTGAGACTGGGGCCAGTAGATGGCCAGGGAGAGGGGAGACAAGCTTGATATCCCCAGCACCGGGAGGGCTTCGCGTTTAGTGGAGCCCAGCTGCCAGAGCTCAGCATCCTCCACGTCCCTTTATGAAATTCCCGAGGCAGGTTGACCACTGCTGCTGTTTGGGTACCCACAGGGTGAGGCACTGGGCGAGGAAGGTGCGGGGAGGCACGTCCCTGCCTCTGCCCTCAAAAGCTGGCCTGAGACCCCAAGACAAGGCTAAGGGGGTGTGTGTGTCCTCAGGGCAGTGCTGGGGAGCGTGGGCTTGTCCCGTTAATCTGCAGCTAGCACAGCACAGCCGTGCTCAGAGTGATGCTCTTCCATTTTCATAACATCAAGGCATGGTTAAGGAAGCAAGGAAGGCAGAAACGCTGTCTGTGAGTCCCATAATGGCTCAGGTGATGCTGGCAGCGTGAGGTTGCTCCCCCTCCTTCCCTTCCATCCTCCGAGGCTTCCCCAAGTGACCTGTGAAGGCGTCCCACAGCGTGAAGCCACCTCTGAGCTCCAGCAGGAGCTCGGGGGTGAGTGGCTGAAGGACAGAGACTGGGCACAGGGAGCAGCCCCAGCTCCCGTCTGGGGGCAGGAATCAGGAATTGGAGCATTGTCAGAGTCTGTACGACACACCTGGAAACACTCCTCTGTTCACGCTGCATCCAGCAGTGACACAACCTAACGTTCAGCCAGGACGGTGCTGGTCGGTGGCGGCGCCCCTGCTGAGCCGTGTGCCTGTTGTGGCTGCTGCGTCTCCTCCTGGTCTCCGGCAGATGCAGGACGTGGGTAGGGAAAGCTCTCAGCACTGTCCCGTGCTCAGATCTCACCATCCTCGTGGTATTTGAGTCACCAGAACAGGAGCACTCCGCTCGAGCTTCCACATCCTTAATGCATTTGCATGCATTTGATCTTCGCTACACGTTTCTCGGTTCTCCTGGTGAAAATAATTAATCTGGGTATTTCTCGAAGTCATCCTGCAGCTTTGCAGGGCCAGGACTTAAACAAGGATTCTCTTTAAAGCAGAGCCATGTTAAAATAGCTGCCTGCCTATAAATATCTTATTGCTTCTATATTTATTCTTCAGCTCGGTGCAGGAGGCTCTGGAGTCGAAGCCGAGATGGGTTTTGGCTGTCGGTGCAGCCATCTCACCTGGCTTCCTACAGCAAAGCTTTCTCTGTCGGACGCCGTTTGGGGGCCACGAGGCACGGCTGCATCTCCCTCCTCTTGTTCACTGCTCTGCCGGTCGCCTGAATTTCCTCTTCTGGCTTCAAAACGAGCTGACTCACGGGGATCCGAGAGGAAAGGAGATTTGTGCCGGGCCCTCCTGCGAGCACTATTTTTAGCGTAACTCCTTTGTGACCGCGGCTGCGCTCTGATCGGGATTTTCAAAGGAGCCCAGGAGAGATAAATCCCCAAATCTTGGCGTTATTTGAGCTGCGGGTTCCTTTGAAATCCTGACCTGCCGGTGATCACTGGGGGGACGTGGGGGCTCCTAAGCCCTGGTCCTGCAAGGTGCTGCCCGCAGGAGAAGCGTGGCTTAGGGCTGGAGCTCGACAAAACGCTCGGCGAGCGCCGAGGCTCCCGCTGAAGTCGGTGGGAGGATTTAGGTTTCCTGGGGTTTGGGATATAAGGGTCAGGACCGTGCTTGTACCTCTCGGTGGGAGCGACCGTGGGAGCTGGTGGCAGGAGCCGTGGGCTGTCCCAGGGGGTCCTGGCACGGTGCTGGGAGGTGGCGGGGACAGGAGGCTGGCAGGGCTCGAGAGAAGTCCTCTTGCAGTGGTCCTGGTAGATGCGGTCTCTCCGCTGAACGTTTTGCCCCAACAGCAAATAAAAAAGCGGCAGCAGGGGTAAGAAAGCCCCCAGGCAGGTGAAATCACAGCACGTGAGGGTGATGGTCTTCCAAAAACCTTGACTCTCGCCAACTTTGGTGCGAGTCCACCAGCGGTGTCCTACCCGTGGCTCCCTAAAGCTGGTGGCATTCCCCATCCTGCACCGTTCCCCGTGCCTGGCAATTTTGAGCGCTGAGACGTAGTTAGGGCAGCAGCAGATTTCCTTCTGAAACGAAGTTAATGAATCAGAGGAGCCTTTAACGCGTGAAAACGCGTGCGGATAATGCACGGGTGTCTTCCCAGGGAGGTGTAAGCATGCTCGGTAAGTCCTGGCCAGTTTTCTTTGATCTCACCAACTCTGAAATAGATGTGTAATAGCGGGTAGATTAAAAAATTCCCCGGGTTTATGATACACCCAGTGGCACGCGCTCCTCCGTCTGCGGGGCTGAGACAGAGCAGGGCAGCACGCCGCGGGCCGTGGAGCTGCAGAAGAGAAGAGCTCACACTGCCAGGCACAGCCAGGAGGAACGGGGGGACAAATTTGGGATCACCACACCCCATCCTCCCGTCGAAAGGTGCACGAGGGCTGGGCACAGCTTTGGAGAGCCAGGACCCAGCCCCTGATTTTCTTGCGGAGGTGTTGGCTTCCCCTGCACAGCCCCCAGCGCTCCCTGATGGTGTTTTGGCCCCGCTGCCCGCTTGGATTACGCCGTAGGATCCAGCCCTGGAGGGCTACATCGCTGCGCCAGCCCTGCCATAGCAACTGGACCTGCCGACGTCCGCCATCCTCCGGCTGCGGCCGGGAAGCTGTTGGAAGTAATCCTTGGGAGGACAAGGAGAGGCTGCGAGACAACGCGACCCCATTTCCCCCAGCACAGCAAATCCCTGCCGGCCCGGGAAGGGAGCTGCAAGCCCCTGGGAACGTCAGCCCTGGAGCAAATCCCTTTAAGGAAGCGAAGCTGCGGCGCAACGCGAGGATTAGACGTGGCAAAACGAGGGAACCAAACCTGCTTCTAGCACCTGTTCAGAAACGCCTGGAGTGGAGGGATATTAAAATTTTAAAACCCGCCGCTGTGCCGGTGATGGCGGATTTCAAAAATAATGATTACCGGCCTTTTTTTTCCCCCCCTTTTTTGCTTGGTTTTCAGAATTGGTTTCTTTCTGTTTAGCGTGCAGCCTAATTGCGTAATTACACGATAGACTGGAGTAGAATTTAGCGCGTGTAATACCAGTTATAAAGAAGAGCCCTAATTATGTATATCTTCTCAGGTAAATAATACAGCGGGGGCATGGAGTGGCCTAATTACCGTTCTGAAAACCTGCCTAATGACTAATTTTCTTGGAATTTCAGAAAGCTTTTGATAAGGTCCCTCACAAGCAACTGTTAAGGAAAAATAAATCGAGGAGGGGTGAAATGTTTTGCTCCGGTTTGAAGCAAGCAGTTTAAGCGAGGGGGAAACAGCTTCGGAGGTGGGGGGGGGGGGGGAGAGGAAAGGGCCCAAGGCTGCCTCCTTTGTGAGGCTTTGAGGGAGGCTGCGAGGGCAGAGAGGCTTCCCTGGAAAATCAGGACCTTAGCAGGAGCCTCGTGCGTAAATCCCCAGCTCCTTGGAAGAGCTCCTTGGAAGAAGCGCATCTGTGTCCTCCTAGTCTCTGGCCCTGGGAATAGTTGTGGGGTTTTTTGAAGTTCTGGGCCCAAATTTGATGCACACAGGAAGGGCTAAACTTTGGTTTTTCCCACCCAGAAGAGGTGGGGAGCGAGGGCAGTGCAGCACCTGGGGCAGGTCGCCCAGCGGTGAGGCTG
This sequence comes from Oxyura jamaicensis, assembly GCF_011077185.1. NCBI lineage: Eukaryota > Metazoa > Chordata > Aves > Anseriformes > Anatidae > Oxyura > Oxyura jamaicensis. Next base: position 6,914,565 of record NC_048907.1, read on the forward strand.
AGGGGGCGCGGGTGAGTGGCTGGGGGGGACCTCAGGGGCTCCTCTGGAGCTGGGAGCACGGTGGCAAGGAGCTGAGAGCTACTGGCAACCCAACGAGCAGGGGAAGGCACATCGGGACGGCACGGCAGTGAAACCACCATCAACAGCGTGCCCAAACGGGTCCCGGGAGGGAGGAGAGGAAGGCGAGGGACTGCAGCCCGCTCGCACCAGCAGTAGGAGGAAGAGGATTTGAAGTGACAGCCAGAAAAGGGAGCCATCAGCCAGCCGGAGACTTGCAGGTGGAAAAGAAGGGGGAGCAACGTCCTGGGGAAGCTTTCAGAGGAGCCCTGAACCCAGCAGGGTGATGGGGGATGAAGGAGGAGATCGGCTCGGAGAGGAGAGGTGAGGACAGCCCGGCACAGGCAGCGAGGGAGAGGAGTCAGGCTGGCGTGGTGGCTGGAGAGGGGACTTTGGAGCATGGCGTGGGGCAAGGACATGGGAACACTGCTCCCAGAGCACAGCACTCTGACCACTGGCGATCTACCAGTTTGTGGTTTTTTATTATTTATTTTTCAAGCACTTGTTGGCACGGCATCATTTTATTCTGCCCCGTGAAGCCAGGTCCAGCGGGCTGCGTGCCCACCTCTTCCCAAAATTCAGTTAAAAATCATTTGTAATTGCCTTCGCTGCATTTATCCCAACAAGTCACCCCAATCGCCGGATCCTGGGCTCTTCTTCAGGCACGCCTCTCGCATCTCCTCGCTCCCTAAGGTAGCAGGGACAGCCAGGGCTGGGCACCGCTGCCCCCCACCCTACAATCCCCCTCCCGCTTTGCTTTCAGGTCTTCCCTGCCTGTTTCCAACTGGAGGAGCCAAAGCGGAAGGAGGGGGGGAATTAGCATGAGAGGGCCCCGCTGCCGAGCGGCGGAGATAAAGCGCGAGGGATCTTCGTGCCCAGCCGGCGACATGCTAATTGGCTTTCCTCCCTAGCAAACTTTGCAGGCGATGCTCTTGGAGGCGGCGAGATAAACAGTTGCTGCGGCAGGTGTGCTGGAGGCGCCGTCTGGATGTAATTAGACGGGCGCAAGAGAGAGCGCCCGGAGAAACGGGATGGTGACGCTCATCCTGGATGGGCTCGTCCCACTGCCTCCCTCCCTGCCCTGGGTGTCGCTGGTTTCCAAAATTTCTGGGTCAGTCCCAGGCTGGTTGGTGGGGCCCAAGGTGGAAATGTGGCTGGTGGGAATTTCCTGCGAGTCTGGTGAGAATAAAGCCTAGGAAAAGGGGAAGGGCGAGCTGCTCTTTGTGCTCGAGTGGCACAAAGGTGAAAAATCCCCCTACGGCACATCACAGAGTCTCTGTATGGGAAGGGAAGGGGGCAGCCACCAGGCTGGACCCCAAATGTCCCACCTCTGTGCCCCAGGCTGGTGGCATGCCGCTCTTGGTGGCCCGGCCTCCAGCAGCTCACCCTTCTGCAGGGCTCCCAGCTCTTCTGCTGCTTCTGCCACGGGGCTTTTGCTTCGTCTCACTCCAAGTTCTCGCCTTCGTGTTGCTCCGTCTCTGTCTTAAATCCCAAAGCTCGCTGTTTCCATGGAGGGACTGAAGCGGTGCGGGTCTGCGTCAGGTCGGCAAGCAGCAGCTGGGGCTTTGCAGCTGCTGAGCTGGAAGGATGGGAAAGGTTTGGCTTTCCCGGGGTCGGAGCCGTCCTGCCACCACCCAGCAGTGCACCATGGGGACAAGCGTGAGCCGTGCCCATGTCGGGCTGCACCCTGGAGGTGTCTGGATGTTTGTGGGAGCTTGGATCTCTCTGAAATCTCGCCCCTGGACCCGCTGCATCCACCTGCAGGAGGCAGGGAGCTCCTCGCTTCGTGTCCGGCTGTCCCTAGGAGTGGAGAAGAACAGGAATTAGGTAAGGCAAAACCCCGGTTCTCTGTGGCAAGTGGACCAAGAGGCCTCCAACGACAGATGATGCTCGTGGGCAGCAAGAGGACGCCAAAAAAAAACCTGCTGGTCCATGCAGGAAGGAACAAGGAGCACCCGTGGCTGTCCTGCTGAGCCCTGCGTGGTTTTCGGAGAGCTTTGGGAGGCGGTGTGGGGACCCAGCACACCTCCAGCTGGACCAGGCGGCTGAGGATGAAGCTGCTGCAGGAGAGGAAGGCCGGGGTGTGCGGGTCCAGGCGTCAGCCCTGCCGCCCCTTCTGTCCCCTTCTCGGTCCCCATTTCTGTGCCGGGGTGGTGGCAGCGTGCAGGGGGCTCCACGCCCTCCTCACCCTCCTGCGCCTTCATCTGCTAATGTGCAGAGGTTACCGAGGAGACGTTATTGATGATGATGATAATGGTAGCAGGGGAGATAGGTGGCAGATTAATTCCTGAACTCTCTAACAGGATTTAAGCTAACAAGAGAGGAGGGCTTTTTTTTTTCCCTCTCCCTCTCTCCTTTCCCTTCCTCCTTTCAGATATTTCCTGCGCCGGGGATAACAACACCGAGGAGTGTTAAATTGGCTCTGAATGTCCACCCCTGGCTGTCCACATTCTTGTAACGATTTCATTAGCTTGAATTATCCACGTTATTTTCTTGTAATGGGATTAGCCGTAGTGGAGTCAGCCCAAGTCCTGGAGCGGGAGGCGGGAGGGACCTTCCGCTGCGTATTTCATTAACTCCCTCCTGCAGGGGGTGGAACTGGCCGCGGCTCAGCCCAGGGGCAAAACCATTTGGCAGGGTCCTGCCTTCCGAAAGGAGGAAGAAAGAAAAAGGACCATTATTATCTCTCTCTCTTTTTTTTTTTTTTTTCTTTCCCCCGTAATCAGTAAATCGGCGCGGAAGCAAAGACCGGCAGGGAAGTAATTTGGTGGGGGAGGGCAGGTCCTTTTGGGGGTAAAAGGAGGGAAAAAAAAAAAAAAGGTGAAATTAGGATGGACCATTGCGAGGAGACTGCCTGAATTCTGGGGGGCTGAAGCGTGGCTGTGGCCTGCCACGAGGGGCGAGGTAGCACGGGCTGGGAAGGGGAGGACTTTGGTCTTGTTTGGCCCCCCGTTCCCTGCCCGGAGCTGTTAGTGATGAGCAGGAGCAGCCCGGCTCACCCCCGCGAGCATCCCAGGGCTGCAGCAGCCACGAGGAGGGATTTAGGCGGTGGCAGGGCTCTGGGGATGGGCAGGCAGCAATAAGAGAGGAAGGGAGAGTGGTGGCGGTAGGTGGCAAGCCCCGAGAAGGCTGGTGGCCTTGCTGGAGGTTCTCATGACCGACTTCCCACTCTGCTCTGTGTATTTTTCTCCCCTGATTTAGGGTTATCCCATGCAGTGGGACATCTGTTGGCATTTGGAGAAGCGTAAGGCTGATTGGTTTGCTTTGCAGGAAGGGCTGCCCTTCAGGGCTGGGCAGCAGCTGGCTCTTCCAGCCACGCGCGTGGATTCGTGGTGCCAGAACTTTGCAAGCAGCCTTCGATCGGGTGCTCAGGGCACGCCGAGACCAAGCAGGCTGACGGTGACTTCTGTCCGGGACATGAAAATAATGGTCAGGGCTCACCGGGACTTGGCCTGTCCTACGGAGCTTGCCGTTCGAGTGCTCCTTTTTAAGGCAGGGAATGGCACGAGGTGAAGAGGGCTAGGAGCAGAGGCGGGGCAAAAGGGGCCAGCAGGTATCGGGTTGGCTCCATCAGCACGCGTCTGGTTCGTTTTCTCGTGGGCATCCTCGTGGATTTGGGTCTGGAGGAGCGCAGAGCAGGCACGGAGCTGGAAAACTGTGTGCTTACTGTGGGGTAGCCGTGTTTGGCAGCCAGGACGCCTTCCAGCTGGGGTTGTGTTCAGGCAGATCTGTGTTCCTGCGAGGTGAGACGCTGCCGAGCTGTGCAGCGTGTGTGTGAGCAGCTCCAGGAGCTGCCCTGGCTGCTGGGGTCGGATCCAGGCACGGGGGGGGGCGGACGAAGAAGGCTCGGGGTGAGCTCGTGGCAGGACAGCAGCGGTGGGCACGGAGGGAGCTGCCAGCTCCCATCTCGCTGCTGGTGTCAGCAGAGCAGGGAGGGAGGTTTCCAGAAAACACCTGCGTTCCCTAATCCTCCATCCTCCAGGTGCTTGGCCGCGATGCTGAGGGATGCACGAGCACCTCCCGGCAAGGAGGCGAAGCCAAGTGAGCAGCGTGTTGTCTACCAGGCTGCAGCGCGCTCTGCTCAACAGCAACACAACGTCCTATAATTAGCAGGCGAAGGACTTGCCTCCCAGCTGGCCTGTGCCACAAGGATATAATTACAATCCCAAGGAGTGATGGTCCTCTGACCCGCGGCCAGCTCGCGGCTTGCATCCTGCAGCACGGAGGAGAAATCTCCTTCTCCGCCCTCCGCTCAGCCGACCAGGCGAGGGGACGGCCGCAGAAGCGCCAGGAGAGCGGTGGGTGCCCCGCAGCGCCGCGCAGAGCTGCTCCATGCCACCTGGCACCGGCGGTGAGGGACGGCAGGGGATGTCCCTGCTGGCATCTCAGGGAGCTTCTCGCCTCGCTGTTGGGTTTGGGGCCGGTGACAGCCCGAGGGAGGTTGCGGCTGTCATTGTTCGGCGTCCGTGTGGGTGGTTGCTCAGCCAGGGCCAACGCAGGCTTTTACTGGTTTCCCTTTCTTCCCCCTGTAAACCTGGATCAGCACGAAACAAAGGTTCTCGCTGAGGAAACATCTCAGTCGCAGGGTTTGTTGGGGCTGTCAGCCCTGCCGGCCAGCAGCGTGCGGGTGTGCCAAGCCGGGGACAGCGAGCGCGGGCGTCAGGATGGATTTCACCAGCCTGGCTGGCGAGCCGCCTGCGGTGTGCGGGGAGGGCAAAGCCAGGAGGGCCAAATCCTGCAAACCCAGCCACGCTTGTGCCCGTGCTCTCCTTCCCACCAGGAGCCTGACCCACGCTTTCCATCGCTCGCCTCCGGTGGGTGAATTCCCCCTCGTGTGCGAGCAGCGCTCCGTGACGCCGAGCGGTGCAGTGGCTGGGATTTATTTCTGAAACGCTTTTGTCCGGTGCCTCGGTGAGGAAGCAGGGAGGTGGCGAAATGGCTGCGTGCACGGCAGGTCGCTGGGTGCCCTGCAGACCTGCTGCCTCCTTGGCAAAGGGCTTGCTCTTCGCTTTTGCCTCCCAGGCTGAGTTTGTTAACCGTGAGCAGCGCCGTGTAGGCAAAGCGCGGTGCCTTTGTTTTTGCTGCACATCTTGGCTCTGGGAGAGCTCGCTCGCTGCGGGTGAACTCGGAGCAGCCTGGTGTGATGCCACCTGAGGTGTTCTGCCAGAAACCAGCGCCAGGGCCGTGGGTCTGCCCAGGGCAGGATTGAGCAGAGGGGAGGCTGAAGCCTCCTGCAGAGGCGGGCTCACTGACTCGGGAAGGGCTTTGCGCCCACAAGCGTTTGTGCCACAGCTGAGCCCTGGCACTGCTGCAGGGGCTCTGGAGCTCCCCAGCTTTCACCCAGGCAGGCAAACGGATGCCAAAATCCTCATCATAACTCTCTGACGTGCTGCAGGGCAGGCGATGCCTGAGTGGCCGATTGGGGCTTTCTGTCCGGGCAGGTTGTGGTCTAGCCAAGACCCTCCTCTGACCTCCGCAGCTCCGAGCTCAGCTCCTGGTGCTGAGCATCCATGTCCCAGGAGGGTCCGTGGCCGCTCAGGTGACACTGGCTCTGGCTCCTGGGGCTGCCCTGTAAAGCCCAGTGCTGGGGAGAGGAGCCTGGCCCAGGGCCGTGCTCTGCGCCAGCAGCGGGGTTTGGTGCCAGTGCCAGCTGATTGCCGTCCGGTTCCCCACAGAGAGAGGAGAGAGATGTCAGCTCCGAGGGGAAACCCGGCTCCTGGGGCGCCTGCTGCATTTGCACACCGGTCTCTGCGTGCCAGTAGGTTTGCAAACATCACAGCTGTGTTCTGGAAGGGAAGGGAGGCAGCGGCAAGGGGTCTGAGCTGCTGGGAGCCCACCCTTCTCCGTAGCCATCCCCACCTGTGTGTTGAGATCGGTGGGATCTCAGCAGTGAGCTGTGTTTTCAGCAGCTGGCACGCCAGCCTGCCTAAAAGCTGCCTTCCTCCCTGCCCTGCCACCTCGCTCCGATGAGCTGTGGCCCTGTCCTTTCCTCCAGTCCCACTCCTGTGGGTTTTGGGGCCGTCCCCGAGCTCGTGGCCTGCGGCATCGGTGTCCCCCAGCACGAGGAGCCTGGTGCTGTGGGGGGTAATTGGGCTCCCCCCCCCCCCGCCTCTCTTCCCCCGCACAAATCTGGAGGAAATAATTGGAAAAGAGAGGTGTGAGCCTCTGCCTTGCGCTGGAGAGGAGAACATTAAAGGCCCAGGCTCTCCACTTCATTCACAGCTCCTCGGATGGTAATTGCTGTGTTGTGCTTTCTAATTAGCGCCGCAGTGGGGGGGTGTTTTCCTCCTCAGCCCCGGTGGGTTCAGCCCTGTCCCTCTGCTTTCCTCCCCCTGCTGAACACTGTGCTGCGGTCCCCTACGACAGCCCCAGCCCCCTTTGGCACCGCCGTCCTTCTCCCCCAGCCCCAAGGAGGTGCTGCTCCAGGCTGGGTCCCCGCTGGCGTCTTCTTGGTGGCCAAGGCCGGTGTGTGTCCCCAGGGCTCCCCCGCAGGGTCCGTGGGTGCCCTGCTCCCAGCCCCAGGGGCCGTCCCAGCTGTCCCCTATTTGCCCATCCCCTGCCTCGGCTCTCGGTGTGGTTTCAAAGGGAGACTTGGGGGTTTCATGCTCAGAGCGGGTGCTGCAAGTCCTTGGGCAAACATTCTGCTCCCCACAGGCGATGCCCGTGACGCAGGTTGTGTTTTCCACGGTGCCGCGGGTTGGAGCACCGTCACTCTCATTTCCAGCTCCATTTTAAACCCCTTTGGGCCGGGATCTCCCTCGTCAGCCCTCCCCTTAACCCACCCAGGGCTCTCAGCTCCCGCAGGGACACGGCAACGAGAGGAACCATCCGCGGAGCTCCGGTGCCAGGCTCAGCCCCGGGAGCATCGTCCTGCTGCAGGAACCCGAGGCCACGCTGCGCGGGTTTGTTTGTTTGTTTGCTCCAGCTCAGAGGGGGCAGGAGGGAGGCAGAGCGCTGGAAGCGCCGAGGAGGAGGCGTGCGGATTCATTTGGAGGCTTCATAATGGTACATTTACACACCGCCTTGCCGGAGGAAATTGGGTGGATGAATGCCTGGTCATGCCGCCAGTGCAGCAGGTTAACTCCCAGGATTTAGCTTATATCATTTCACGAGAGCATTTACGGCCTTTACTGTGTTTATTCCCAGGTGCTCTTTGGCACCGCTGCATCCCGGGCTCCTTTTGTGCGTGCGGGTTTCCAAATACAACAGCGCATCTCCTCAGACCCCGTCCGCGTTAAATATTTATTGCCTGCAGTTTGTGCAGATGTGGTTGATAAATGGAGGCGAGGGGAGGAGAAGGGGAAGCCGGAGCTGGGATGCAGGGAAAACAGGGGCTTTGTCCGGGAATTTCCTGGGGGTTTCGGGCTCGGGGTGGGAGAGCTTTCCTGCAGGGCGAGCTCTGCCTCGGGGTCTGGCTGCAGGCTCTTGGGGAAAGGACCAGGCTGGTGCATGCTTTGGTTTTTGAGGGATGTGTTCATTCCGCAGGGAAACCGTGCTGCGGCAAGGTTTCCAGCTAAATGGGAACCCCTTTATTTAATCCCCCGTTCCCATTTTCAGTGCTGGTGGCACTCAGACTCCTCTGAAACTGCTGGGAATCCAGTCTGAAAAATGGTGCCCAGCGGAGGGGCGGGACCTCTGCGAGCACGGCGTGCAGGACAGGCTCTGGGCGCAGAGGAGCTCTCCTGGAAGGAGGAAAAGACCCCACAAGGTCACGCTGGGGCTTGTGGCCGTGTCCTGAAGTGCCAATAAATCCGATCTGACCCCTTGTGACACAGAGATGCTCTTCTCCCACCTGACAAGGGCACGGCACGAAGGCTGGGGCCTCGGTCTCTGCAGATCTAGAGGGAGGAGAAGGACAGCAGTTAGACAGGAGGAGGTTTTTGCTTTGTGAAGCAGAAAGGATGGCCTTTGAAATCCCAGCGGAGCTTTCAGCTGTCACTGCCTGCTTTGGACGTGGAGCTTACAGGGAAGCGGAGCGGCCGCTGCCCACAGCTTGCTAAGGCACGAAGGCCCTCGGGGCTGGCAAGCCTGAAACGTGTCCGTAACTGGTGGTGCCGTGGTTTGGGATAAAAAGGTGGGTCTCCCCTCAGTCTCAGTGTCTTTGCTTTTCCCTCTCTCCCTCACAGCACCTTTGGAGAGCTGAAGACCGTCCGGCTGCCCAAGAAGATGGCAGGGACAGGCTCCCACCGCGGCTTCGGCTTCGTGGATTTCCTCACCAAGCAGGATGCCAAGGTGAGACCTAGACCTGCCCCCGTCTCCTCTCCCTCCAGCGCCATCCCCGCCTGGTCTCATGCCAGAAGGGAGCCTGGAGGCTCCGTTCCACTGAGAGTGAGCCCGGATTTGATGCAGGCTGTTGGATTCACCAGCAAAGCCACAATGAAGCTAAACCCCCACGGCGGGCAGCCACTAGAGGCTTTCTCTTTGCCTGCACTTGGGATCTGGCTAATTTATCACCCTCAGTGAAACCAACAGCCAGGATCACCCTCCAGATGTGCCTAGCAAACAGCTTTTCTTCTGTGGCAGTGGAAAAGACGGGGAAGGTCAGTTGGGGCAGGCAGTTGTGCTGTGCCGTGCCTTGCTTTCAGCCCCGCAAGCTGCTGTCTGTGGGAGGAAGGGCTCCCAGAAGTGGTACCGAGCATCCAGCTACCAAACAGCTCAGATCGCCCCACGCGCACGTGTGGATCTTGGCTGTGGGGCTGTCACTCGGGGCTGCTGGCTCAGGGGTATCAGGTGGGTGCCATAGCCCAAAAAAAGCATGGTTCTGCTTGAGCTGGGGAACCAGAGGCAGCTCACAGCAAGGACGAGAAACTCCATCACGATATAACGCCTTTCCAAGTGCTTCCCAGAACACCTTATGGAAAATCATCCTGGGGACAGGAGCAGTGCTGGTTAGGAAGGAAGAATGCGTTTTCAGCAGTTCTGAAAAGGAGCATCTAGCCGCGGCGAGGGTTTGTTCCTACCAGCACAGCTGTCTTGTAGGAGGCAGGGGCAGCGCTTCCAGCCAGCAGGTAAGGCAGCGCAGCACAGAAACCCCAAACTGAGCCATAGAGGGCAGAAGTTCGGTGTCCCTGATGCAACGGCCAGAAGGACGCAGGGTTGTTTTTGGGGTTTTGTCCCTGCTGCTGGTGCCCAGTGGTGTCTGGAAGAGGAACTGTTGTGGGTGCAGGCCAAGGGATGTCCCTGCTGAACAGGAGGTACCACGGGGCTCCAGCGACCTGCAGCCACTCCAAATTTTCAAGACCGTGAGTGGAGACGAAGGAGAGGGGAAGGAGGAGCGAGCATCGCCGGTGTTTATGTTTTTAGACAGGATTCATTGATCCAGGATCACAAGGGACTATTAGATCATCTGTTCCAGCCTGACCTCCCCTGTACCACAGTACACAGAGTTTCTTTGTTAGTCCTGTATTGATCCTACCTCAAACTTCCTTCGGCTCAGCATTCACCCTCCCCTTCGGGGCTGGCTTGCTCAGCAGCACGTCGTGCAGCGAGCCCCCTTGAAGCGTGGGTCTCCTGCCTGCTCTGCGGTTTTCACACATGCCTCTGCTCCAACCAAGTCTCCTGTTGGGTTTGCTCTCACCTGGATGAAAAAACGCAGCCAGGCAGCGGGGAGAGATTCTGGCAGGGCCCTTGTCTGGGACCCTCCTGTTCCCACCACCCCACCGGAGCTCACAGGGATGCACCGACCCCAGAGATGAGCTTGCGGTGAGAAAGCCACCCTGTGGAAGATCACTCCGTGAGTTTTTCCTCTTTTCCAGCAAAGCAGCTTTTCTTCCTTCCTCTTTTTTTTTTTACCCTCATCTCTTTGAGGGATTTAATTGTCTCACAAGTGGCACATCAAGTACACTCCACTGGCCGTCTGGAAAAGGATGCGCCGTGTATTGATGAATAGGATCCTGAATATCGTAAACACGGACATAATTGGCTTAGAGTTTATTGCTAAGTGAAATGAGAGAGGAGGGGAGTGGGCCCGGAGACCTCTGAGCTGAATAGCTGTGGACTATCAATGACATTTTTGCTCAGAGTGGTAATTTGGAAATTGCTTATAAGCGTCTTATAAAACATGATGTTTTTATAATAGAATAGTTACGGTGGCTTTGTTGGGCATTTAAAGCCTGTGACCTCCCATGTTTGTCATTTTCTCTGAGCAATTACAGCTGCCGTGGGAGCGCCTGTGGAGGTTTTTCCAAAGCTGGGAGGGAGACGTGGGGCTTCTGCTCCGAAATCCCTGCGGGGTGCCAGCACGGCCACCCCGTCGGGCTGGGCTTCGTCCCCTTGCCCTCCACGGCTGTGCGTTGAGCAGATCCCAGCACGTGTGCTACGCCAGGAAAGGGAGGAACCCACGATTCAGAAAGGAGCCAGGACCGTGAGTTTTTCTGCAGCGGGAGCTTCAGGGCTGCAGCCTCACAATTCCCCATCAGCTGGTACCATGCTGCTACCCCGGTCCCCGGCACACGGTGGGTTTTTATACCTTGCTTTCATCATATTCCCAAAAAGGGCTTGCGTACCTGCTGACCAGGCCTTTGGTTTGAAATCTCCAGCACAAGATGACCACTAGCTGGGAGCACACGGGGTTTGGGGATCGAGAAGGGGACCTTTGCAATAAGAGATGATCTCTGGTTACGGAAGCATTAAGCACTTGGTACGTTTCCTGAAGTTCCCCGTGCAGAATTGGTGGGGGATTGTTTTTATTTTTAAACTATTAACTGGAAGCCTGGTTTCCACTTTTCTCCCCTGTCAATATAAAGATACATCTGGTCTCCAACTAGGAATGGCCCTTTTGGGAAAGACAGGCAGCCCTTTAAAAAGGCGCACGCGAAAAATCCTTGTGTGCAGCTGGCGATGCAGAGAGCATCCTCAGTTGGGACTGTTTCTTGTGAGGAAGGGAAATTTATCAATCTCCTAATGTTGTTGACCCTTTGTCCCTCTAATGACTCCAGCCCCGAGGCTCTGAGGCTTGAGTATTTAATAGGGCAAGGGGGAATCTGGAGGCAGAGCAGCGCTGTCCTCAAAATTAATACAGCATTTAGGGACGGCGCGCCGTGGCGCTCGGGGGCGGTGGATGCAGCGGTCCAGCCCCTTGATCTCTGACTTTGCAGTGCCCTGGCCCAGCAGATGAGCTCCCAAGCAGCATCTGCCTTGTCCCAGGCATCAGAGAAGTTCATCAGCCCCCCGCCCCTTTCATTTTGAAATTCCCCCTCGGAATCCCACAAACGTTTTTCACTCTCCTTTTCCCTTCCTCTCTGCTTTTCCCTGCTCTTTGTGCCTCTGCATCCGCTGCCGGGCTCTGGTCGTGCCCAAGCTGAAGCCACCAAGTTCAGGTGCTTCCAACATGCCAAGCCTGCTCCAATCCCCTTTCTTTGACGATGCGGTGCCACAGTAATTTGAGGGCTTTTCTCATTTTTATGGTCAGCCACCAGCCCTCTGTTCCTGTTCTGACAGCTTGGTCTTCAGACACTCAGGTGGACGACACCAAAAATATCTCAGCCCCCCAGCCCCACTTGCTTTGAAAGCCATTCTGCTTGGCCTTCTTCCCTTTCCGATTTCTCCTGTAGCTGAATTTTCTCCTGCCCGGTTGTTTATTTGGAATGGCAGCAGTGGCGAATTTCCTCGTCTCTGGAAGGTCTCCAGCCACGTGGGTGCATGGGGACAGCATTTCTCCCCTTCCTCCCTTTGTCTTCTGAACCATCATGCGTTCCTGCTTTGCCCTGAAGAAGTACTGATCCCTCTCAGGGCCACGAATATGTGAGTTTTATTTTTCAGCTGCTTTCCAAAGGAAATGACACATGTAGGTGTTCTTCACCTGAAAGGCGTGGATCTTCCAGTGCCCCAGCTCAGGGTCCCTGCGCTCTCACCCCACCATCCCATGCTGTGCTTCTTCCTGGGTTCAAAGCCTCTCATTCCAGGAGCACGTCAGGCTGGGAGGTGTCACCTGGCCGCCAGGAGCTGTGCCTCACCCAGCAGGATTTCCATCCAACACGAGCTGATGGCACCACCGCCAGCCTTCTTTCTTGCTCCGCGACCTCTCCTGGTGATCCCACGGGGCTGGCAATCCCGTGGCCGCATCCTGCCCTGCAGCCTCCCTCCTCCTCCTCCTCCTCGTGCTGCAGGTAGTGAGAAGTTAAAAGAAGTAGAAATGAACCAACGGGACTGGGCGATTTGAGCTGCGCTTCTTTGCCAGGCCATGGAAGCGGCTCTTTGTGCCAACGTAAACAGCCATCACAGCTCCCTCCTGCCGCCTCCCCCTGGGTGCTTGCTCAAGCCAACGCATCGCTCTGCTAATTGGATACCATTCCAAGTGAAAAGAGGCCTTTAAAACAACAGCGGCGGCAAATAAAAACAGCTGTAGCTGCAAAAAGCGCTGGTGAGGCTGCGGCACAGCCTAAAAATGTGGCCATGCACGAGTTTGGGGAGGTGGCAGATGTGGAAGGGTGATGGTGCCTCGGCGAGTGGTCAGGCAAGGTGGAGCTGGCAGTGCGCTATTTTTCATAAAGAATGGGGAATTTGTGAGTGAAGGAGAATCAGAAGGAGGGGAAAATGCAGGCAACGGAAAGCTGGTCCCTGGAAATGTGTTGTTTTTGAGATGTGCAATCTGTGGAAGTCAGAAGAGGGTAAAGGCACGGCCCGGAGCCCTCACCTAGCAGTCGGACTGGGAGGAGATGTGGCGAGCTGGTGAGAGCGCAGCTTTCATCCCGCGGGGAATTTCTGCTGCCTCCGTGGAGCAGCTGGGCACTGAAGCCCCCAGGGATGGGGTTCCGGGGTGGCCCTGACTGCCAAGGAGCAGTCCTGGGCACCCGAAGGTGCTTCCAGGAGGATTGGAGACGTGCCGTGCCATCTGGGGACAGCCTCGGCCATCCAGAGCCACTGCTGGGCGAGCCTCGCTTGGAGACTTCTTGGAGACTTTTGAGCCTTTGCCGTGTGTGCAGGGAAACCTTTTGCTTTCAGCGTTGACCCAAATCTGACGAGGCGCTCCAACCAAACCCCAAAAAGCAAGCAGTGGGGATGATGAACTCAACACGTTTCCTTTCGTTGTCAACAAAACCTTTGGAAAAGGCACTCATGCTGCTGCCCAAGCTCCTGCCCGTGGCGCTGGACACCCTCAGGACCTCCGTGGGACCGACTGGCCGTGGCTCCTCCAGCCTTACCCTTACATCAGCGCTGCTTTGGGGCCCTCCAGACGTGAGGACAGAGGGATGCCGTGTGCGGCCGTGGTTGTTCCACCGCTGCGAGTTCGCAGACCTGATGTATTTACCTGATCCTCGCTGAGGGTTTTCAAAGAGCATCCTGGGCTCCTTTGCTCGGCCCCGTGCCCAGCCACGTATCGCGATGCCTGGAGCACTTTGGGCCCCTGGGGATGAAAACATTTGACCTGTGGGTTTGTGTGTTGGTGGGACGGGCCCGATCCTGCCCAGACCTGAATTCCCTTGGAAGCCTGTAGGAAATGAGGACTGCGTTGAGTCAGTGTTGCCTGAGTGCTTCTGTGGGTTGCCTGCAGACACAGCCTGTGAGCACAGCTCATCGCCCCGTGTTCCTGGCTCAGGTGTGGTCCCGGGGTGCTGCAGGGCTGCAGCCAGCCTTGAGCTGCTCCAGGTGCTGGCTCCCAGCCCGCTCCCCTGCGAGCAGCAGGAATCACGACGGGTACTTGCTCTTCTGCGAGGATGTGGGAGATAAATGATGGAGTCACAGCCAGTGATGGAGATGAATCCTGCCCCGTCAGAGCCAAGTGCTCAAAGCAGGATGTCCTGTGGTGGCCTTTTAGATTCAGGGCCGAGGGAGGGACACCTTTGTTTTTTCCTCATGCAAGCCTGCTTTTATTTCTTTTTTTTTCCCCTCCTTTAATCTGCAGAAAGCCTTCAACGCCCTGTGCCACAGCACGCATTTGTATGGCCGGAGGCTGGTCTTGGAGTGGGCAGACACGGAGGAGAGCACGGTGGAGGCCCTGAGACGGAAAACAGCAGACCATTTCCACGGTAACGTAGCAGCATCCTTCTGGCCCGGCGACGCAGCTCTCGGCTGGCACCGGCCCATCTGGCACACGCCACTGCTCCGCGCCGGCCCTTTCCCCGCCGCGCCGGGGCTGCCAGATGGATGCTGGAGCCCGGCGGTGCCAACGCAGGGGGTCTCGCCCAGCAGAGGTGGGCACGGCCCACCGAGGAGGCTGTGCCGGAGGAAATCTCTGCTGCAGGAGAGGAGCTGGAGGTGGCGGAGGGCTGGGAGGGCTGCACGGGGGGAAGCAGGAGGGATCTGGGCAGGATGCTTTGTCTGACAGCTCTCCCTGTGCATGTGAGGCTGTTAACTCCCCGCGTGCTGGCAGCGCTGTGCCAGCTGAAATGCTTTTGCTCTGCCTGCCTCGCGCCCGAGGGTGCTCCATAGGTGGGGACAGGCTGCGAGGGCAGGGGACCCTTGGTGGCACCGTGAGCGCAGCGTGCTGCGCAGAGATAACCCCGTCGGCTTCCCAGCAAGGGCTGGGTCTAACAGACGGGCACCTGGGAGGGGAGGGGAGTCCCTCCAAGGATGGGAACCCAGTTCAAAAGGACAAATAATTTGACTGTGGGTTGAGATCCGGAGAGTGCCGTTTGGATCAGGTGCCTGAGAATGACAGCTCGGCAGATAACAGCCCCGCGGGCTCCTATTGACAGCCATCGACAGGCACAAATGCATTGCTTGGCAAATATTTATGTAGGAAGGGCTCCCCTGGGCTGGAGGACTGAGCTGGAGATCGATGCTCTTCCTCCTGCATCCCCTGCAGCATCCCTTCCCCGCCTCCCCTCTCCGTCATGCCCATGGCTGGGGGGTGGCAGGAGCAGCTCTGGGGCTGCTTCTTGCCATGCGCCGAGGTGGAAAAGCAGCGAGCCTCGCTCGCTGAGCGAGCCCAGCTCCAGCAGGACCCGGTGACACGATGGTGACGGGGTGTGCGTGGTGCTGAGTCTTAGGGACGGGCTGGGAAAGAGGCGGCTGGGCAGGGGAAGGGACGAGGGGGGTGCGATGGGGCCAGGAGTGGAGCAAAGGGGCACGTGGTGAGCTGGAAGGGCTGGGGGCTGCAGGCTGAGCTCCAGCACGGCGCTGAAAAGGAGACCTGAAGGAGCACAGCGGTGTCCAGCCCTGTGAAATACCCTGCACGTAGGGCTGGGAGGCAGAGGGGCAGATGGGCACTGCTGGAAGGGGATGGATGTGCCCCCCCCAGAACCCAGCCCAGAGCGGGTGCACGTCCACAGCAACGTGAATCTCCGTCCTGGGGGATAGGGGAGCAGGTGTGATGCTCTGTGCACCCCTTTTGTATGGGGGATCTCCTTCTGCCCTTGTTCCTCTGCTCTGGGCGGGGGGAATGGGCTTGGCTTTGCTGTCAGGGCAGACTGGCAGCAGATGCTGGCTGCTGCTGGCGAGCTCTGCCGCCTACCCCAGGCTCAGCTCGCGTCCTCGGTTCTGTTTTCGGCGCCCCGACCCCCCTGCCTGGTGCCTTCCTGGCCGAGGCGGGGATGCAGAGCGTGGTAGGAGGAGGTTCTTCGCCTCCCAGGGGGGCTGCAGCCTCGGAGGGAGCTGCAGTGGCTCCGGGGGCTTGGATGGAAAACAGGAGCGAGGTTATTGCCGCCCGTCTTCAGGGGCTGGAAATAGGATTGAGGACGGCAGGCAGCTCTGCTCTCCAACCCTTCTCAAGGGGAGAGAGAGAGAGAGAAATAATATCCAGTGACTTCAGCCCTGCCTTGCACACACAGACACGTCTCCGCTGTGAGCTGCTGGTGGCTAATCCTGGCGCGGAGGGGGATGTGCCAGCAGCAGATCTCCAGGACAAAGCCCCTGCGGGGCGGGCACGAGAGCCGCCTGGCACCGGCTGCGGGGCGCAGCTCCTCCCTGCGTGCCTGCGGGGATTTTCGTCCTGCGGGTGCCAGTCTGGGGACTGCCCTCTCCTGATGGCGAGGCCGGTTGGTCTTGAGGTTTCTGCAATCGGCGCTCGGTGGCCCCGAGGACAGGAGGGAGCCGTGCCCTGCCCTGGGTGTGCAGAAGGTGATAGGTGATAGGGACAAAAGCTGCAGCTGCCTTTGCTTGCAGCCACCGTGGGGATGCCCGTTCGCATCCCCGCTGCCTCCCCACCGGAGCTGGAGGCTGATTTTCCCGAGCAGAACCCAGGGTGAGGAGCACACCCGACATTACTGCCCGGCCATCCAAGTCTGGGGAGCAGGACGTGCAGGCAGATGCCTTCAAAAGGCAGAGTGCAGTGGCAGGGGTGAGCTTTACCCCACCATCCAACTGCTTTATTCCTTGCTCCATGCCCCAAACGTCATTGTGGTATTGAGCATCTCCATCCCGCTATTTTTGTCTCCCCTCTGAAAGCCTTTTGTGGTCCTTTTGGACCTTTGGACCTCCAACACCACAAACCACGGTGCTGCTGGGAGCTGCTGGCCTTGCTGCCGGGGTGTCGCGTGTTTCTATCGTCACCTTGGCAGTGCCATGCCAGCCACACAGGGTGACACGTGGGCTCTGCTGCTCCCACCTCTTTTTCCCAGTTATCCCACAGAAATGAAAGCCACCAGGGAGACTTTTCACCTACAGAAGAGGTGAATCAGGACAAAGAGCGCTGATACTCCCCATCTGACACCAATTTCAGGACACATTTCTTCCAAGTTCTACGCCGCCGCAAGTATTTTGAAAAGCCCCTCCTTTTCCTTCTTCCTTTTCCTTTTCCTCGGTGCCGTTTTGGTTTGCTGTGGGCGCCGCAGCGATGCGCAGGAGCTTCCAAAGTTAGGTTTGGCTTGACCATGGAACACCTCGCTCCTTCTCATCGCGTGGGTCTCGCTGCCAGCGCAGCAGATTTGTTCATCCCAGCTCCGAAGGAGCAGGCTGACCTTTCAGGCTGGTGCCTCGAGCTGCAGCAGCCCAAACCCCCCACCCAGCAGCTCCCCCGTCAGCCCTGCCGTTTGTAGCTCAGCAACAAAACGCTTCCTGGGCTGCGAGAGACGGAGCATCTTCCGTGTCCCGCCGCCGACTTCTCTCTGCTGCGATTCTGCACCTGATTTCTAGGCACCACTTACACAGATGCAGCTTCTCGGGTCGCAATTTGCCGCTCTGTGTTGGGTCAAAGCGAGGTGTGGGCTCCTTTCCCATTTTGTGCGGTTTTCAGGTCATTCTTCATGGCTCCTTCTGTGCCTCTGTAATGTTCCGGGAGGAAGCGAGGCCCCCGCTGCCAGCAGTGGGGTCGGTGATGCTGCCGGATGCGATCCCGCCGCCCGACCCCGATCACTTCTCCTGCCTCCGAGCTCAGCAGCAAAGAGCTTAAATCATTTTCTCGTTCCTGAGCACACCTCCTCTTTAGCCTCACACAGGAGGGACTTAGACCGGGAGGGAAACCCCCCCTTGGGTTCTTTGGGGTTTAATGGCACCCCACAACGCCTCGTTAACGCAGGAGCTGCTGCCCAGAGGTGGCTGCGGAGCCCACGAGGGTGGCAGGGAGGGCTGGGTGCTGCTGTGCATAAAGGGACGTGGCAGCAGTGAGGTGGGGGTGGAAGTTACGGGAAGGTTGGTCGGTTTTGGGGCTGCTATTCCAGCCCGTCCCATGAAGCAGGACCGTGGCAAGCCCTGCATTGGGCTGGCTGCACCAATCCTGCCGCCGGCAGCCTCGTTTTGCCCTCATTTTGCGGGGGGCTGATCCCCAGGGCCCGTTGTGCCAATCCCCTTGGGACAGCAGGGCGCACGGGCATCATAAAACCCTTAAAAACCACGGGGAGGGACGGATCCCCTCTGTGCCTTGCACACCTCGGCTAGCTCTGGGGTCCCCTCCAGACCCCCAGCACCCACTTCCCAACCTCCTGCCTCCCCGGGTCACCTACAGCCCTCGGATCCACGCCGATCCCCCCTCTCCTTGTTTTTTCCCCCCCCTTTCACCACGTGCCGGCCGTGGGGCGCCGGCTGCAGCTGCAGCCACGAGCTCCAGCCCGGGGAAACGGCGGCGAGCGAGGCGGCGCCGCCTCTCTCCCGGGAGCCCGCGCTCCGTGCAGGGAAGGTACGTGCTCCCAATCCAGCTAAATTGCTATCGACTTGTGTTCTCTGCGCTCCGCAAACATTTCGCTCAGCCGTCACCAGCGGGGCTGGTGGTCTCCTGCCAGGGCTAACTTGGGAAGCCAGCTGTGCCGGGCCGTTTTTTCCTGCTCTTTCCCATCGATCAAAGAATTAAATTGACAGATGGGGAATTTTGCGCCAAGCGCAAAGGGAAAAAGGGGAAGGGACGGCTTGGTTTTTTCTCGGAGGGATGGGGCGGGCGGTGAAACGGGGGGAGCTGCCTCTTGTTTGGGGTGGGAGAGGGCGAGGAAGAGGAGGGCAGCGAGGCAGGAGCGGGCACCCCCTGTCCCCTTGGGGTTTTGCAGGGGGAAGCCCAGGAGGCTTGTGGGGAAAGCCCTGCTCTGTACTTGGCCTGGCCCTGCGGGGTGAAAGGGAAGGGAATGGGAAAGGGAAAGGAAGGGAAGGGGCTTCCCCAACCCCACAACCTTTCCCCCATTGCCCCTCCTCCGCCCCGGCCCCCCGAAGCGCCTCCTTTTTCCTTCCGGCCACGCTCCCACCCTCACCTCCCATCCTTTTGGGCTCCCTTTGTGTTTCCTTTTTTTCCTCCTTTCTTTTTTTTATATATTTTTTTTACAGAGCATCTGTAACTAATGCAAACACATGCCGTAGCCAGAGAGTAAAACCCTGCAGGATTAGCGTGGCATCCGCAACCCTGCCACGTTCTAATCCCGTGGTAATCCCCCTCCCGGCCCACCCCCGCCGGCTTTGGCTATTGTTTAAAGGAAGCAAATGGGATCGTTAGCGGGCAAACCTTAACCAGCTTGGAGCAGCAGAACGGAAGTCGAACCAATTCGCTTCCCCACCCTCCTGGGTTTTGTTGGATTTTTGGTTTATTTTCCTTTTCTCCTCCCCGTTAGGCAGGCGCTGGGTCGCTCTCGGGGCTCCCCGGTGCTGGGGAGGGGGCACTGGGGTCGGGGTTGTCCCCATGCTGCTTGTGGATCCGATGGGTTCGGGTGCTGTGGTCGGGGGGATCCGCGGTCTTGTTGGCTTGGGGTGGGTTTGGGGGTAGGAGCAGCTCTGATCCCAAACCTAGAGCCGTCCAACCTCTTCCCATGCTCGTGCTCTCCTAATAAACCCGTACAGTTTGCCTGGGGTGCGATGGGGGCAGTGAACAGACCCTACAAGGGGCATTTGGGGTCCGCTGTGGAAGGGCTGCCGGGGGGGGGGGGGGCACAAACCCAAACCTGCCACGGATTTGGGGAATTCGCACCTAACCCTGTTCGCCTCCTAACCCTAAGCATGAGGACGGCCAGGGGAGCAGGAGCCTGGAGGGCAGAGTAAAGGGTAGGGTCGACAGCGGGGTCTGCGTCTTCCTCCGGCCTCGACCATCCCATTTTTGTGTCTTTGGGCATCTCAGCGGGGCAGAGCCAAGCGCCTCGGGTCTGGGGGGGGTGCAACCGGCGCCCCGTTCCCCTGCCCGTCCCCGCAGCCCCCGGCGGGGAGCGAGGCGGGCTCTGGCGCTCTGTCAAGGAATTAATTGAAAAATAAAAATCATTAGATGGGAACTCCAGAAATGCAAAACTGTTCCGAGCTGGGGGGGGATGGGGGGAGAGGCAGAGGAGGGGGATGTGAGCTTTTGTCAGGTTAATTTCTTCTGTATTGATGTTTTGTGACATTTACTTGTTGTTTATCTCCCGCAGCAGCTGTAATACTAAAAGAAAATGCACAGCTTGTTCCATTTATTTATTTTACACCTTTTCTTCAGTCCTATGGTATGTTTGTTTGTTTGAGAAACCCAGCGAGGCTTTTGATGTCTGAAAGCAGGATTTAAACAGCTGTTCTCCATGTGCTTCTCGCGAGCGAGAGCCGCTGGCTGGGGAGCGCGGGGGGAGCGGGGGCTGCGCGGCGGCTCCTGCCGTGCCGCGGGGGCATTTCTTGCCCGGAGGAAACAAGGCAGTCCCCGGCCTCCCCGGCACAGGGGACAAATGGCTTTGGCGCCACGGGGGCTGGCAGCCCCCCGGGGGGGGTTGGGACCCGCTGCGGTGACGGTGGCGGGGTGCGGAGCGGAGATGTCCCTTCCCCGGGGAAGGGTGTGCGTGGCGGTGTCCGTGCGTCCGCGTCCCGCCGTGCGTCTGGGGGCTCCTGCGAGCACTCTCGGGTGTGGAGGGGGTGATTTGGGCTCCGTGGGAAGGGTTTCGGCATCGCTGGCCTCCAGCAAAAGGCTTTGGAGGAAAGGTGCAGGAGGTGTGGGGATTTACTGCGTGGTGCCATGCTGCCAGGGGCAGCTGGGGAGATGGAAACGGCGGCACCGGGGGATGAGGAGGGCTGGAGCTGGTGGTGGTCGTGCGTGGGCCTGGCTTGTGATCCTTGCCTTTCTGTTTCCTCTCCCCAGGCTCCCCGAAGAAGAGGAAACGCTCGGAGGTTTTGGGTGAAATCCTGGAGCAGCTGGAAGAGGAGGAGAGCAACAAAGACGAGGCCATCTAGCCGGCCATCGGCAGCTGCCTGCCATCCGCCCAGGTGGGTACGGGGCACAGCCGGCCCTGCAGGGCAAAACGCCTTGGGTGGAGGTGCCAGGAGGAGGAGAAGGCTCCTGGGAGCATCCAGGGACGTGCTCCTGGGGTACGGCTCAGATCTGTGCTCAGTTCGGGCTCCAAGTGGAAGTGAGAGCACGCACATTTCGGTGCGCTGCCCGGCTTGTTGCCGTTCCCTCGAGGGAAGCCAGCCGAGGTGCGAGTGGTCCCTCGCTCTGCGTGGGGCAGAGCAGGTGGGCTGCTCCTCCTTGGCTCGCCACGTGAGATGGGCACGGGGGGAAAACAGCCAAAGCAGTTCCCCAACTCCCTTTGAGACCCCTGGGCAGATCCTGCTGGGGTCGGGAGAGTCGGGAGGGCTCCGGTTTTAAGGGTGCCGCTCGAGCCGGGTGCCAAACGCGTGGCGGTGACCGGGGACTCGGCGCTGTCCCCGTGCTCGCCCACATGTGCCTGCGTGCGTGACGCACATCGCTGCCGCCGAGGCCGTTTTCCTCCTTTTCCTCCTGGCACTATCTGCCTGTTGCTGCGAGGCGGTACCGATACGCCCAGCAGTGGGATGCCCACAACCCCACCTATTACCGGGCTTTGTTAAATCCACGGCACCGCTGTCTCCTGACTAGCGAGCGCATCTGGGCCCGGAGCTGACCAATAACCCTGCTAATGCGTCCTCCTTCCCGGGCCGCCTCGTGCCGTGGGCGCAGGCCCAGCACCGGGGCCCTCCCGATGAAAGGGAAGGTGCTCGCGCGACCGCAGGAGTAAAACGAGCTGGGTTTAATAGCTGCCTGCCTCACACGGTGCGTCTGCAGTCAGTGCCGGGGCCTGGAGATAACGTTTGTTCTGTGGAGCAGCTCTGATTTAAGGATGCCTCCGCACGGACGTGCTGCCAGCACCTTCTCGAGACGCCAGGCGGAGGAAGGAGGGGACGGAGCAGCACCGGCGCTGCTTGGAGGCACGGCGAGCCTGGCCTTTTGGGCACGTCCTGCCTGCCCTGCTCTCCCCCAGCCGCTTGCCAACGCTTTGGGATGGTGTCTGCAAACCTCCCCCAGCTGGGCTCCTGGAGCCGGCGCTCCCTGCTTGAGAGCTCTGCTGCTTCCCAGCCCCAAAATGCACCTTCCCAGCCCCAAACACTGCCCCTTTTCTGGGGAAACTGAGGCACACCACGTGGTGGAGCAGTGTTAGGGAAGGGGCTGTTGGCTGAAATGGCCGTACGCTCGACGTGGAGTGAGGGAATCTTGTTTCTTTGTTTTTTACCTTTTTTTTTTTTGCCCAGCGTTCCTGGCGGGGGTCCTGGGGTGGCACCAGGGGGAAGCGAGGCCGGCACCAAAGCCGCGTGCCTCGGGGTGAGTCTCCGATCAGCTCAGAGCAGGGGCTCTGCGTCTCTGGACAAGAATCAGGTCAGCTGATGGGGAAGGATGGGAGGCGCACAGCACCGCCAGAAAACCATCCCAAGATCCATGGGAAAAAATGCTTCGAGGGAAAAGAAAAAAATACATAAATCTTGATAGGTACAAGAGCGGGGCAGCAGGATCAGACAGAAGGATGGCTCGGCACCCTGCAGGAGGGAGGAACAAATGTGCCCAGCTGGCCCGGGCTGCCCCCAGGATGGAGGAACCGAGCAGGTCCCTTCCTACGTGTGTCCCCCAGCCCTCCATTAAAGCAGAGCTTCGCAGGGTTGCAGGTTCGGGTTGGATTTTCCTGTGCTGTTTTTTTTTTTTTTTCCCTCTTTTTCCTCCCCTCATTGTCTTTTGTGGCGGGGCAGGTTTCTTGCTGAGCGTCTCTGAGGTCTGCAGCAGCGCCGAAAAGGATTAGCGCAAGCAGAGCATGTAGGCTTTAGAGAACAGAGCAGAGTTTGGTTTCAACATCTAATTCAATTTGTTCTGCCGAGATTGAAATATGAAATGGTTGCCAGTCAAACGTTCAGAGGGGGAGGAGGGAGGAGAGGAAAGAGAGGGAGCCTGCTCAAATTTAAATTTTAATGAAAATTAATTTAACCCTTTGATACGTTTTCAAACGCCTTATTGCCGTGGCCGGGACCGGGCTGGAGGACGTTGGCGAGGGGCTTTTTCCGTACCTTCAAACGTAATGAAGATTTTCTTTCTCCCTTAATGATACTTATCTCGCTGAGCAGTTTGACACTGGTTAATTTTTCAGGCAATTTGGTATCGAGGAAATCTGTTTGATGTGTGCGGGGGGGGGGGGGGGGTGTATGTGTACAGATATCTGCCCGCGCGTTAATTAGGAAAGTGCTGATCGCAGCTCCGGAGAACGGTTTGAGTTAATTCCCACTCCGCGAGCAGAGGCTCGGCTTCGTGGTTACGTAGGAAGAATCCCACGTCCCGCACCCTAAAATGACAGCGGCTTTAACGGGAATTCTCCGAGAACGAGCGTATTTCTGTTAACTGACTTGAATTAAACCGAAAGCCAAAGTAGGTCTGCGCAGAATTCATCACTCCCCACTGCCTTTTTTTTGGGGGGGGGGATCCGAAATAATCCTAACGATAAAATCACGCAAACTCTGTAACTGCCCGCGTAGTTACGGGAAATGGTCTCCCCCTGCTCCTTAGCTCCTTTGGAACTGGACGAGGATGCTATTCAAACGCAGCCTGTTTGCTGAACCGCAGGGCTTTGATGGAAAGCTGGCTTTTCTTCGCTGCTGCCTGCTGGCAGAGGCCTCGGGGGCTGTCAGCTCCCTGCAGATTACCACAGAGAACCCCAGAGTGTCCGGGCAGGGCTGCGTGCTGCTCGTCCCCATTCCCAGGAGGGCACGGGAGCCCCGCGCCCGCATCCAGGTGGTTTCCTTCCTGCTTCCCAGCTCTCCTCCTCTCCTTAGTCCCGCGCCGCCTTTGCAAAAACCTTCCCCAAAGGCTGGCTGACGGAGCGGGGCTCCGGGACTCGTCGCAGGAGGACAAGCAGCACGTCTCCCCGCCGCACGTTTGCCAGCCCTGGGAAGAGCTCGGCTCTCCTGCGCCCTGCTTGCCGTCGCGAGCCCCTCTTGCTGCGTGCTGGCACGGCAGCAGCAACGCTCCCAGCTTGGCTGCCTGCTCGCCCCGCGCGCTGTCTGCGTGCGCTGGAGGTTGGCTTGCTGAGCAAAACGTGGCAGGGAGCACGCAGTAAAGGTTTGGGCTCTGCAAAACCCACTTTGGCTGCTGCTTCTTCAAGCAGAAGCAGTGCTGGGGCAGAGCTGCTGCCTGCGCGGTGCTTTCAGACCTCCCCTCGCTGCCTTGGTTTCCCCATTGCAGAGCTCCAGCTGGAGGCAGCTCCCCGCTGGGCGTGCAGGTGTGCTGCAAACTTTGCTACGTGGCAGCCGGGGCTTGCTTTTGTTCAGCCCCTGATTTTCCTGCCTCCTTCCATGGGCGATTGCAAACCTCTTTTCCCCTTCCTGCAGCCGGCACTCAAATACTTGCACCATGCCCACGGGCTCTGCCGCCACCCAGGTGGTTCCTGGTACCTGGCCCCCGTTGGAGGGGACAGCAGCAAGCCCAAATTGCTGTTGGAAAGCTTCTCATGGATGCTGGTGGAGATTTGCTGGGATGTGGGGAGCGTGGGTTTCTCTCCTTAATGTTAAGCACCTCTGCACCTTGTCCTGGGTCTCGCTGCTCTTTGCCCGGTACCACCGTGTTCCCGACCAAGCCAGTGTTCAAAAAAAGGGGGCAGCGAGGAGCCCTGCCCAGCTCTCCTTCCTCCGGAGTGCGCTGCTGCGTGACACGGACACGCTGCCTCCTGTTTTCCCTAAATATATGCATCTGAGAGGGAGAGAAATCGCATGGCAGGGCTTGAGATTCCAGACTTATCCATTCATGAATAATAATCAGGCTCAGTAATTCACAGTAAATGGGTATCCAAATTGGCTAATAAGGGAGGCTTTCACCCCAAACTGGAGCTAGGAAGAGAGGCAGAGAGAATATCAACAAACGTTGGCTGAGGCATATGTGTGCGCAATGTGACCGGAATCGGTGAGATATGCAAAGCAGCCGGCGCAGGAGCGCGAGGCTCCGTCAGCGGGGTGCGGGAGCAGCCAGGAGAGGGAGAGCCCCAGGAGGGGCAGGCACCCCAAATCCCCTAAAGCTGGCTCTTGGTGGCCAGTGTCATCCCGTGGGACACTTGGCACCCTGGTCTCGTGCAGGAGCACGGTCCCGCAGAGACCCCAGCGTGCCACGGTGCATAGTTCGTGCCACTTAGGATCAGGGCGCAATTAGGATCAGGGCGCAATTAGGATCAGGGCTCTATCGTGGCCCCAGGACCTTGCTGGTCAGTTTTCTCCTCTGCAGCCTCTCGCCGTGGTCAGGCTTTGCCTCCCACCCTGCTGCTGGACCCAGGGCTCTCAGAGAACGGGGTCAGTCCCTTCTCCCACCTTTGCCTTTTTGCAGAGAGGGGCAGAGCTGGGCACGGAGCGAGGAGCAGCATGCTCACAGCATCCCGATGCACGCGAGTTCCTTTTCCAAAGGAAAATTCCTTTTCTGAAGCGCTCGCCAGCCCCCTCGTGCAGCAGGACACCGGCTCCGGGGTTGTGCCACTGCTTTTTGGCCTTTTTGTCTTCGTTGCTGTGCACGTTTGGGATCTGCTCCACCTCCAGCGGCCCTGGACAGCGGCGACTGCCCTGTCCCCACTCACCCAGCGCAGTCGGTCGAGGTGGGGGTTGTTTCCTATAAAGCATCGGGGCTCCACAAGAAAAACCTGCGCTGGGCTTTATGGCTCCTGGTGCTGAAAACGAAGGGAACCACTGACAAAGAAGGAAAACAGAGAAATTGTGGCATTAAGATGGAGAAAGAATATCGAGAAGCACCTCCGCAGCTCTCTGGGCGCCTCGGTCCATAATTAGTGCTATTTAAGTCTGCATAATAGAGTCTCGAAACCCAGCCGCTGCCTGGTTAGGGGCAGGATGCCCCTCCGAGGCCCGGCTGCTGGCAGGCAGTGTTTTGCAGCTGCTAAATGACTTTTTAAATTGAGGAGAAACCCACAGCCACTTTTACAGGCCCCTCAGCTCGCTTATATAGGGCAGCACGATGGCTGGAGCGCACCGCGCTGCCGCTTGGCTGAGTTACCAGGTATTGTGGTCCCAACGTCCTACAGCAAGGAACGGCGACGGGCTCAAACCAAACCACAGAAACTCTTCCCCAAGGCAATTTTCCCCCTTGCCACCTGTGCCATGCCCCTCCTGCATCCCTCCAGCCCTTTCCTCCAGCTTAAACCTCCCCTCGAGGTCCGAAACCAGAGGTGGGATTTCGCAGGTGGAACGAGGACATCCTCATAACCCATGTGAGATGGAGAGAAATTTGTGCTCTTGCCTCTGGAGCGACCGAAAACCCAAGTGTCCTGGCTCTCTTAGGGGGATTTTTTTGGAGCTGGTGAAGCCTGGCCTCAATTAGCATCGCGGAACAGCCCTGAGGCTGTCTCCCACCAGGCTTCAGGCTGGTAAATCCCTGCTTTGCAGAGGTTCCATGTGCTGGGATGACACCAGGGCTGATCCTGGGCTCGGCCGGGGTTTTTGGGGCAGGAGGGGTGCTGTGCTTGGGAGACGGGGCCCTGCTTTGGGGCAGTTGGCTCTCAAAGAGCCTGCGACTCCAGGCAATCGCAGCCAGTCCTTGGCAAACCTCAGTGGTGTCGGGGCTCACACAGATCGAGCCAAAATTCCCCCAAAAGGGCAGGGGACCGGCCCCGTGGGATCGGCCGTGTGGAGCCTTCATGGCAGGGCAGTGAGCTCTGGTGGCACCTTGGGCAGAACATAATTTTGCATTTTGTGGCCTGGTTTCTCACCGATGGAGTGGAAATCCCGTTAATTTCTCCTCTCCCCGAGGCTCCAGGCAGCTCAACCCGCAGCGGGTCCCGGTCCCCAGCACGGGAGCAGCCAGGTTTGGGACAACCCCGCTGGGGTCTGAATTAACCCAGCCAGTTTGGGCAGAGCCAGGCGAGGGGCAGACATCGGGGTGGCAGGAAGGCAGAGCCCATCCTGTAGGCAATTTTAAGCACAGGTCAGCAGGACGGATTAACAACACCCATTTCTCAAATTCCACTCACTTTCCCCAGCAGGATGGCTGGGATGGATGCGCCGGCGCGATGTGATCGGGGCAGCTGCCTCGCTTGGTAACCAAAAACCAGGGCAAGCACTCCTCCTACTAGAAACCGACCCCAAAAAACGAAAAGTGGGAAGTTTTTTGGGGGGAAAATCAATATATATAGCCTCTGTGTTTCCGCTGCTGTGCCTTGAGTCCCTCGCAAGAGGCAGCGAGTGCGGCTGCGAGGCGCGGGGTGGCTGCAGGCAGGGGCGTTGGACTTCGTTAGGATGCAGCCCTTAGATCCCCGCTTTCCCTCTGATGGCTGAGTGTGATTGACACTTACAAATTACCCAGCCAAAAGTGTCGAGTCTTTGACCCCTGAGTAACATCTTTGGCAAGCCTGAGATTTGCCAGCATTTTGTCATCTAATTACTACAAATCCCTTGAAAATTCGCTGCCTGGTGAATTTTTAATGCGGGACAATTTCAATGTGATGCAGCGCCCAGATGGGCACGCGCGCGTGCTCCTTCCGTCTGCCCCCCCCTTGCCTCTCCTCGTTCCCTTTCTTCTTTCTCTCCTTTATTTTTCCAGCTCCCTCCCCCAGCCCTTTTGCTTACCTCCTTCTGCCTGGCAGCATCGGCACGCGTGGCTCCTGCCCTCCCCGGGCTCTGCATCCTGGGGCTGGGCACCTGCATCCCCCCCAAACTCTCCTGTTCCCGTCCCCATCCGTGTAAATCAAACTCGAGACGCGGTCTCCGTCTCGCCAGGGGTGACGGGTAGCTGCTGCACGCCATTCATTTTATTTCCCTCTTCCCAGGGCACTCGCTGATGGATGGAGAGGGAGAAAACCACGGGATTTTCGGCGGCGAGCACACCTGTTGCCAGCTGAGCCTGCTCATCCCGCGAAGCAGAGGGCTGGTTTACACGTCTCAGCTCTCAACCTTTTAAACAGACCTCGAATTCGGAGCGGGAGGACGAGTTTGTGCCCCAGGATCTCGTCTGAAACCAGCAGCAGGTACGGGGCAGCAGCGTGACCCTCCCAGAGCAGCACATTTTTTGGCACAGCACCCTGGGGACACGGACGCTTGGCGCAAGGTCCCCCGCCAGCCCTAAAAGACTGCAGCAGAATTTGCTCTTAATCTTGGAAGCAGATTGCGATTTGTACATTAAAAGCCACGCGTGTATTCTTAAAGAGTTTTCCAAAACTGACCGAAGCTGGGGTTTGTTTGGATTTGGTTTTGAATCCGTGCTCCCCGCAGCCCGGCGGTTATTTCAGCCCGATAGGGAGATAAGCATATTTTAGGAGCGAGGCCTGGGGTTTGCCGCATTCAGCTTTGTGCCTGTGTCATTTCTGTCCCTGCTCTTAGGCAATTGCCTCCCGTCTCTCCCTGCCTTGCTTTCAAAGGGAAAGAGGCTTTGCTTTTCAACCAGGGTACCGCTTTACATATGTACGCAGCTGATAAAGTATTTTCACTTCGCCCCTTTCCCCTCTGGGAATCGCTGTCTTACGGCAAAACTGTTTTGTCTGACAAGGACTGCAACAGATTACACGTGTTGGCTGCAAACACTGGGCCTTTTTTTTTTTTTTTTCCTTTTTGAGAACCGCATACCTTAAAAAAAAAAAAAAATCCCTACAAAACCTCCCGGTCTCTCCAGCGCCACGGTGAGCTCTGCCTTCTGCCTGGTCTCCCCAAGAGCGAGGTACGAGCCCAGCATCCTGGGACTGGTGGCACAGCAGCTCTCCGGGACACGTCCTGGTTGCTCTTCTCACGTGCCCAAACCCAAAGTGCCACCGATGTCACTCATCGCCTGGTCTGGCCAGGAATTTTGGCTGCAGTTTGGGTTGGGATTTCCCGGGACCCCTCAGCATCAGAGTGACGATGCCCTCGTGCTGCTGAGGACCAAGCACTGAGATTCACAGAAATATTTGCTAGTAATTCCTTAGGAATTACTGTTTTCTGTGTCAGCATTAGCCCCCGTGCCATAAAATCACTTTGCCAGCTTCGGTGTCGCCTGGTGGGCACCCAGCCCTGGTCGTTGCTGTCCCCGGCGCTGCACTCCCTGCTGCCAGGTACTGGGGGCAGGTCCAGCGGTGGTGCCGTGTTCAGGCGTTGTACACCGGGGCTGAGATGTGCCTGAATTTCAGAGGGAGAAAAATCAGGACTTGGTGCAGTGTTGCGGAGGGCACCCAAGGCTGGAGGTGCCTCAGGATGGCGTGGAGGCGAGGAGCTGTTGTGCGTGCACGTCCGTCACCGGCTGATCGAGGCAGTGCCGCGCGTGCTTTAAAGGGAAAAGAGGAAATGTTTGCAACGTGCGTGAATAATTACAAAGGGTGCGTCCCTGGGAGGCAGCTCAGAAGGAAGCTGGCCTCCCGGAGGGGTCTGAGCTGGGTGGTGACATCCGAGGTAGGGAACCTGGAC
This sequence comes from Oxyura jamaicensis, assembly GCF_011077185.1. Lineage (NCBI taxonomy): Eukaryota > Metazoa > Chordata > Aves > Anseriformes > Anatidae > Oxyura > Oxyura jamaicensis. Next base: position 6,943,551 of record NC_048907.1, read on the forward strand.
GAGCGCGGGTACCGCAGGGGAATGCGACCTGCGGGAGGCGTGAGGCTAAGGCGCAGGGTTCAGTTTATCCACGAACAAGCCGAAACCAAAGTACATCCTCCTGCGCTTCATTTTGTGTGTCACGGAGGAGCCAAAGCCACAGCAGGTGGGGGACAGCTCTGCCCACGCCACTGCTGCTGGGCTCCTCCAGCCTGCCATCAGAGGTGAAATGCTGATTGAGCAGGGTTCAGAAGCAGCTCCAGTTGTCACCAGTGGCCCAGGGATGCTTAAGCCAAGGGAGAAATTGTGTTTGTCCCAGGTGTTGATGCTCTCGCCAGGTACGGGGCCAGGGGGCTGCTTCTGGGGGAGAAGATCCCACAAACCAGTGTGATACCGGGGCGAGGACCCAGCTTTGGGCACCCTGGCAGTACTCAAAACCAGTGATCCCCGGTCAAAGCTTCACACCCAAAGGCACCCAGAAGTGACGGGAAGCATAACCTGCCCTTTTACCCCCCACTCACCTTCCTCCCCCCCCCCCCATTTCACAGCATCGCACGTGAAATCCCACTGAAGCAACAGGTCAAGGTCCGGGGAATACTTGGCTTCCCCCGAGTAGTTGGTGGAGATAATTAACTCTGTGCTCCCTTGGCTGAAACTCGGCGTGGCTGCACTGAACGAAGGGAGCCCGAGGCGTGCGGCATCGGTGGGGAATAGACGGGGGAGAACAACAGACAGAAAACAGGCAGAAGGAGCTGGTGGGGAGCAAATACTGCTCGTGGTGGCAGCCCAGCTCGGGGCTGCGCTGACTGGCGCGCCCAGCATCTAGCACAGGAGCCAGGGCAGCTTTCTGTGGGCTTCTCGTCGGGCTCTGCAGACCCCTTGAAAGCCTTTGGGCAGGGGAAGGAGAGGAGTTCAGCCAGCGTTGGGCGAAGCTCCACCAGATCCTGGTGCATCGCTCGCTTCAGGGTGACTCGGCTTCTTTCACCCAGTTCCTCTTTCTCAGAGAGCCAGATCTGATCCTGAGATGCTCCTCGAGCCGCAGGGGCTCTGCAGGGTCTCATCCAGTGCTGGTTCCTGAGCGCTGTGGGCATTCAGCCCAGGACCTGCCCCCCTGCCACCCCCACAGGGTCCCCCTGGGAGGTTTCGAAGTCGTCAGCACGAGGACAGCAGTTTGTAAAACAGCAAAGCTGGTAAGACCCACTGCTACTGCACAGCTGGCAGCTGAGCTCCACGTGCTCTGGCACTGGGGGGATCCATCCTTCTGGCTGTGCTGGGCAGTCATTCCCCGCTCCCTGCCTCAGTTTCCCCTCCCAAGCTCTTTGGAGGAGGCTCCGCCATGCGCAAACACTTGGGATCCTTGCCAGGAGATCCCTGTGGCTTCAGCCTCCTGCAGGGGAGGGCATTCATGGAAAATCTGAAACTCGGGGGGTTACAGCCTTTAAAAAGGAGCAAGGGGGAAAGGGTAGCGACCGCTGTGTGCTGTCCCTGCCCTGGCTCTGGGCATCACTTCTGGTCGAGGTGTTTTATCCCGACAGAGGCCCTTTGGAGAACATTTAGATTCAGCAAGCTGTAGCTCCTTCTGGATGATTCACAGCTCACAAAGAAGCTGCTGCGCAGCACCCAGGGCTCCTCTGAACCCATCTCGGTCCGAAACCCTCCCCTCGTGCCCTTGCCCTTGGTGCCCTGCTCCAGCAGGACACCTCCAGGTCTGCCCCCGCCACGGGAAGGCCAGCGGGATCCCCGCAGCCGGCACAACGGGGACGAGCAGCCCCACTTCCCATCCCTGCACCGACAGGGAGAGGGAGGGAGAGAGAAAAAACGGGAGGGAAAGGACATGTCAAATCAATCATATTTAAACAAAAGCCGCGTCGGCCCAAGGGCCCTTTTAAAAGCTGCTTATTTAATTAAAAGTCCCATTTTCCATATTTATGGCCCTTATTCAGTTAAATATTAACCGCCTGGGCCAGCGCTGGTTTATTCTTTGGGAAGAGGCGGTGTCGGGAGTTCATTAGGGGTTTATCAGGCAGCCGGGGAGCCCGGCAGATGGATGGACACAGGACAGCGCACGCGGGGATGGCACCGCCACCGGCCCGGCTCGTCGGGGCCACCCCGTGTCACCTTCCCAGCCACCGTGCTTAGGGCAGGATGCAGGGAAATGGGGGAAAAATAAGGGATTTGGGACTGTTGGGCCAAATCTTGTGCCCTGGGTGGGGACTCTCCTGGGGAGTATTTCCTGGGCTCACAGAGATTTAAAGGTGATGAAGATCTCAGAGCTGCTGGCAGATGGGCTGAGGAGCTCAGCACCAGGGGCAGGCAGGGACAGCATGCATGGTCCCATCCCAACCATCCCGCACAGCTTACCCCCCGGTGGCCCTGAGCAGTGGCAGAGCAGTCACAAAAGCACCCTCATTTTGTCCCCAGCTTCTTAGGGCACCAAACCCTTCCTGCAGCTGTAAAACCAGCACCGTCTCCAGCCAGGACCAAATTCCCAGCAGCTCAGCCAGTTGTCCCTGATGGCACGTGAAAGCCACGGCTATGTTGGACCCAGCTCGGCTGGGTTTGGACAGCTTAGAGCCAAACCTCATTAGAGGCTCATCAGCCAACCGTGGTTTCAATTATTGGCCTCTGGGAGCTGGAGGCAAGAGTTAGGACCTCTGTGCAGGTGGAGGTGGGCCTCCGTGGGATGCACAGCATGGAGAAGGGCCAAAAAAGCATAGCTGGCTCAAAGAGTTGGCAGGGCTTGCAGAAAAAGTGGGGGAAAGGGAGGCTGAAGCTTATAGAGGCTCTTCTTGGGCTGGGTTTGTTGGGTTGGGTTGGGTTGGGTTGGGTTGGGTTGAGCTGAGTTGGGTTGGGTTGAGCTGGGTTGGGTTGGGTTGAGCTGGGTTGGGTTGGGTTGCGTTGGGTTGGGTTGTTGGTGCCCCAGGGAGCCATTAGCAGATTGCAGTTAATTGTCTCTTGTGTGTGCCAGCAGGTGCCCTCAGGAACCCTTGGGACGGCTCCAGGAGATTGGGGCTCACCTGGGCACACCCAGGAGCTCGGTGCGAGCCCCTCTGGGTGGCTTTTAGGGCATCCTCGTGCATCCCCAAGGTGCCCCGGTGGGCCGGGTACCACTGTGCCGATGCAGGGATCCAGCTGGGGGGTGAAGGGAGCATCTCCCCTTCCACCCCAACACCAAACGAGCCCTCCTCTTCTTCTCCAGCAGCAAGAAAACGAGAGCGGGCCGCGCAGCGGGAGTCCGAAGGGGACCCGGTGTCGGCGGGGCGGGCAGGGCGAGTAATGAAACGGAGCCGGCGATTTTCTCCGGGGACAGCGGGCGAGGAGGGGGAAGGCTGGCGCGAGCCGCGGGGACGGCGGCGGGAGAGGCAGAGACACCGGGTTATCAGAGAAGTGTGAAGACAATAATGCAATCTGACATTTCTGAAATGAGACCCCCCGGTTGCCCTGGCAACGGCTCACGTGGGAGCAGTTCCCGGGAGACGGCTCCGAGATGTACCATAAATGATGTTTGATTAGAATTTAAATCATTTAGGCGGAGAGAAGATAGGCCTTTTGTCAGCGAGGGGACCCGTGGGGGTCAGGCGGCTCCGAGCGCGGGGTGGCCGGGGGGGGGACACGCTGCCTTCGGCCTCACCCTCCCCACCAGGCGCTCGAGGCCGAAGCACCCACGGTCTGTGTGTGTGTGTGTGTGTGTGATGGGAGGAAGAGGATGCCTTCGTGTCCTGGGAACAGAGCTGGCATCTCAGCAGTGATTCCAATTTTTTTGGTGGTTTTCTTTCATTTTTTTCCCCAGCTGGTGCGAAGCCACCGGGTCCCTACCGTGGCTTGTGCAGAGGTAGCAAATGTGCTCTCTAATTAAGATAATAACACTCAAAAATCAGCTCTCCCTCCCCAGAAGTTTTCCCCGGGACCAGGGGATGCTGCATGCCGCTACCCGGAGAGGAGCATCGTTCCTCGGAGGGACGGAGCCGGGTGGCTCTGGGGACAGCTGTGGATCCACGCACGGCCCCGGTAGGCTCTCCGGCACCCAGCCCTCTTCGGGACCCCGCACAGCTGTAGGGTGGGCACTTCCCTGCCCCGTGAGGTGTGCGGTGAAATCCCCTTTGCTGGACCGAGCCGTGCGCGGGGCGAAACGCCTCGCCTGGCTCCGGGGGTCGGCAGATTTCACGCTTGGAGCGACCGCGATGGAGACGGGGCCGGCGGCTGCGGTTTGTGCTGCTGCCACGCCAGAGCCGCTGCTGCGGGGTTCATTGGGTGAGGTCCCGATGCGCTGGGAAGGAAAGGCAGGGATTGCTCAGCTCGGGCACGAGGGCTTGGCTTTAAGCAAGCTCCTGCAGCTCAAAGGCTCTCGGCCCTGGGGGGCACTGCTCAGCGCGCCCCTGCCTTGCCCAGCCAGCCCCGAGGGTAGGTTCAACACACCCGGACCTTCTTCTGAGGTCCTGGGGGTGCGCGGGGACGGCCACCACTAAACCAGGAGGCATCCCAGGGCCGCCTCCCTGGAGAACGCTGCTGCGCTGCCTTGCTACCTGCCTGCAGGAGGTGCTTCGGTCACCTTCAGCGGGGACTTGCGGAAGGACGGGGGCTCGCTCGAGTGTGCAAGGGTCTACGCCTGGCCGAGATGCCTCACGAGCTCATCTCCCCGTTCAGCTGAGGGAGGCAGGGCTGGAAAGGCACCAGCTGGGCAGGACGGGGAATTACGGGGCCCAGGAAGCTCTTGGCAGCAGCACGACCAAGGTGGACAAGGGGGTTAAGTCACAGCAGTGGCCAAAGGGGAGCAATCCAGGCATTTTTCCCCAAACTGAGCAGCCCCAGCTGGAGGAGCCACTTGTCCTCTCCAGTCCTAAAAGCCCTTGGGCTGTGGCCCGAGGTGGGGTAAGGCAGAAAAGCTGCTGCTCTCCGTGCTGCCAGGGGAGCCAGGCTTCGTGCAGCCTTTCCTCTCGGAGCTGCTTTGCCCTTCAATGCCGTGGTTTAGGCTCAGCAAATCTTCAGCGCCTGCTTTTCAACTTCCAGAAAATGCCGTCAGATCATGAAATTAGAGCTAAACTAATAAGTCTCAACAAATATTAATCTAATGAATTTAGCTTCTTTCTGTTTGTGGACTGGCAATGAGGGAATCGCAGCGTTCTCACATGTATTAATTATTTGAATGTATTCAACAAACCTTTCCTGCCTGTTTCAACCGTGTGCCTCGGCCGTGAGTATTCCAGCTCCAAGTTTTGTCTCTTGGTTGTGATCACTGGAAACTGAGCGACAGTCGCCCGTCGGCTTGTGCTAGGAATTCAGCCGAGAGGAGCTCCGGGTCGTGCATGCCAAGCGTGACTTCTGCCGGTGGCTTTGCGTCTTCGGAAACATCCCTGGGTTTGTGCTTGTGAGCCCGGGTAGTGGGACGGGGCCGGGCTGGGACCACGGGAAGCCTGGGCAGCCTTCTGGTGGCTCTGCTTCTGCAGACAAAACCTGGCCTGGAAGCTGGGCGCTCTGCAAGGTCCCACGGGACGCGATGGGGGATGAGGTGACGGGTGCCACCCCGGCTGGGTCTCCTCTCTCCATCCCATCCCTCGGGCAGCGCGCACAGGCGGCTTCGTTCCTCCAGTGGTGCCCAAGGAAAAGCCTCCACGGAGGCAGGGGAGGCCGTGAGAGCTCCGGGGACCCAGCTGCGGTGCCGATGGCGACATCCCGTTAATTGGCACACACCAAAAGCGCAGGACCAGGCTTGCCATCATCAGCCATCCCCCAGGAGGGCGTCCCACGGCTCCAGCCGGCTCTCCGAACCCCGTGGTGGAGCTGCCCGCGGAGGAGCTGCCGTCGCGGTGCTCAGGAACCCCCCTCCTGCCCGCCGGGCTGGTCTGAGCATGCCGGAGGAAGGGGGCTCGGCGGACGTGTTGCTTTTCAAATTAGCACTGAATTGATTTGGGTTGGGAAGCAGCAGCCGGGGCTCCAGCACTGCCGCACGGGAACGAGGATGGGTCCAGAACGGAGACGGAAAGCTGAAGGCATTGCTGCCGAGGCACGTGATTTTTTGGCAAACATTAAGGAGCTGCTTCAGCACTTCTGGGGATCGGTTTTATCTCCTTTTAGGTCTCCAGTTCGCTGCTTAACCCCCCTGCCCGGTCCCCTCGCCCTGCCCCTGGCACCCCTCCTTGCCTCATCTGTAAAATGGGCGCGTGCCGAAAGCGCTGCGTTCGTCCTTCAGCTGGTGTGTGCGGCTCCCAGTGACGCTGCTTGCTGCAGGGAGAGCTTCCTCCAGAGGGAAAACAACGGTGCAGGGAGAAGTCAGCGGCTTCGTTTTCATGCTAAACCTCCTGAATCGAGCAGGGGGAGCTGCAACCTCCGGCGCTGTGATGGGAACAGGACGGGTGGCAGCAGGATGGCGTGGCACCGGCGGCATAAGGGTGGTGCAGCACCCCGGGCGTCAAGGTGGGGATCCCCCAGCCCTCGTCCAAAACGTGCCCAAGACCTCAGCCTCCTGCCCAGGGCTGGCCTCACTCCTGCGGTGACCTCCCCAGCAGGAGGCCCGGCCATCCTCCCCCTTTGTTCTGCTCCTGGCAGCCGCAGAAATGACTGATGGAGCGGGGAGGGCCACGGAGGAATGCTGCGGGGTGGGTTTGTGGGTTCGTGGAGCTCCTCTGCTCCCCTGCCTCCCCCTTTCCCTCGTCGTTCCCCCTTGACCTTCAACAGCCTTGCCTGGAGGCCGCCTGCTCCTTCCTCTCCCTTCTCCCAGGGACACACGGCGTGGTGCTGGGGGGAGAGGATGGAGGAACCGGGCACCTTGCAAAAAGAGCTCACGTTTGCACAGCAGCCTTGCAGCTCGGAGGGTTAAATCCCCTCGTTCCTCCAGGGGAGGCCAGGAGCTGGCTCTGCGGTGGCTCCAGCAGCGGTGACCTTTGGGGACGCTGCCAGGTTTGCGTGCATCCCCACACCTTGCTGGGGGGCACACCAAGCACCGATGTCTCCAGTGGGCTCTGCCAAAAAAATCACCCGGGGGCCACGGTGCCAGGCACCGATCCTGCTCCCTGCCTCCACCAGGAGTGATGGGGGGACCGTAAGCCCCCCTCCTTCCTTCCCAGCCCTTGTTTTGCCTCCGTTCTCGTCTCCTCCCCGCGCACACCATTCGAGTGGCTCTTGGCTGCTGATTTCCTCCGATGGCATCAGGCTACAAGTGGCTGCGCGGTTTAAATGAGCACCACCGGGCTTTTTTCTTCTTTTCCTCGCCTTCGCTCTGGAAAGGGGGATCTCCGCTCCGCTCTGCCTCCCGAGGGAGGGTGCTGGCCCTCCTCCCGTCCCTCTGCCCCCTTCGAGCCCAGCGACCCAAACTCTGCCAACCGAGATGGACACGGAACACATTTTGGGGAAAAAGGGATGGGGTTTGATATGGGATGGGGTCTTTGTCCGTGTAGTACCAGCCCCATGGGGCGCACCCTGTTCTCTCCCCCTCCAACGACCCCAAGCCGGCACCTCACAGCCGCCCTAGGGGTGACGGTGGGGTGCAGCTGGGCTCCTCCGAGCTCATTCCTCACCGGGGGCATCCCACAGCTGGCTCCTGCCGCCCCTAAAAGCCCTTTTCTTGGGGCCTCGAGACCGGGGAAAAGCAACAAGGCGCGGTCAGTCCCCGCGTCTGGAAACCCCCTAGTTGGGCGCTGAGGTACTGTGCAGCGTTGCTCCCAAAACCCTGTGCATCCAGCCCCTGTCTAATGTTTTTTTTCCCCCCTTTTGCCCCAAAAAAGCCGTCAGCGATGCCCCAGCGGCAGGACGTGAACACCCTCAAAATTCGGCTCCGCACCCCCGGCAGGATCCGTCCCCGTCTCCCCTCCCTCCTCCCTCACAGCTGCTTTCTCCTTCTGCTCCTGCTCCCCTCTCGCTCCCTCCACTCTGCCTCAGAGACACACATAACTCTCCCGTGAAATATATACAGTGTAAATATATAAAAAGCCGGCGTTTGCCTGCTGCTTATGTATTCATGAAATAGTAAATAAATTTTATGGGATAATGTGAAGGCTGCCAGGGAGCAGGAGGATGAAAACTAACCCCTAATGAGGCTCCGTGTCAGCTCGGCACACGCGGGATCGATCTGCCGCTTCCATTTAGCGCCCGAGCACGGGGGTGCAGGAGGCGCTTCCTCGGCCACCGCCGCGGCACGGGGACACGGGGACACGGGGACACGGGGACATGGGGACAGGGAGGGCGTGGGTGGGGGTCCTGCAGGGGCTGTGCGGCTCAGCGCCCGATGTGGGAGGGGGAGAACGGGCAGGGTGCCTGGGGAGGGATGCAGGGGGCGAAGGGGGTGCAGGAAAGGATGCAGGGTTGTAGGGGAGGGATGCGGGGAGGGATGCGGGGGAAAATGCAGGCTTGTAGGGGAGAGACGCAGAGATGGATGCAGGCTTGTATGGGCAGGATGCAGTAATGGATGCAGGCTTGTAGGGGAGGAATGCTGGAAAGGATGAAGGCTTGTATGGCAAGGATGCAGGGATAGATGCAGGCTTTTATGGGAAGAATACAGGCTCGGGAGAAATTGCAGGGAGGAATGCAGGCTTGCATGTGACCCATGGAGGCTTATATGGGAAGGATGTAGGGATAGATGCAGGCTTGTATGGGAAAGATGCAGGGAGGGATGCAGGACTGCATGGGAGGGTTGCAGGGAATGATGCAGGGAGGGATGCAGGCTTCCATGGGAAAGGCGCTGCAGGCGTTGACAGGCTGCTGTGCTCAGTGAGGATCTTTTCCTTTACCAGCCGGAGGAGGGCTGGGGGTGCCAGGGCTGGTGGGGGGGCTGCAGAGGTGGGGGCAGGCAGGTGACAGCCAAGCACCTGCTGGGCTCCGGCCCTGCCGCTGGTTTTGGCAGCGCAGGAGGGATCCCTGCCCCCTTGGAGCTGCCCCCTTGGCAAAAAGCAGCTCCCGAGCCTTGCTGCCACCCCTGCTCCTTCCCCTGAGACCACCAGAGAAAGGGCTGAGCGGGGCTGGGTCTCCTTCTGCACCTCCTCAGAGGCCACCAAGAGCTGTCACCCCCTTGTACAGCGGTTCGAAGGCTCCGTTAGCCCACCCCAAGAGTCCCTCAAGCAGGACCCCCTCACCCTGTCCTCTCCCTGCGCACCCGCTGCCAACCCTGGCCGGGAAAACCCCACAAGGGAGCCGTGCTCTGCCCCGAGGGGCTGGGGCTGTCCCTCCTGCCCTCAGCCTTCCCAGGCAGCAGCTCAATCCCATCACTGCTTGTCCCAAGTAAACACAGGGAGCGTTATTCCCTTCCTCCCCTGCAGCAGGTTGTGCGTTCGGAGGCATCGACCTCCCCGTTTGGGGTAATTTTCGGCGATATTTGAACACGGCATGGAAAAACACAGCAAAGCTGGCGGGGTACGGGGGGGATACAGGTCCCACGCGCAATGCTGGGTGCTGAAGCTGGTGGGGATTCCACGCCGGGTGGGTTTCCTGACAAAAAATTAAAATTAAACAGAGTCACATCAATCGAGATGCCGATTTCACCAGCGCGTTGGAGAGCTGGCGATGCCGTTGTGCCGGGTGGCGTCGAGCGTCTTGCCTCCGTCATCGCCTGCCACGAGATGATGGAACAACGCACGTGATGGAGGAACAGCAGCTGAGATGAAGTCCAAATCCCGTGGTTACCAAATCCCGTGGTTATTGCCTCAGATGTTCCCTTTCCACCAGGCACCGGTGCGGGCAGGTGCCCCGTCCCCCCGTGCCCACCCATGGGTGCTGTGCCCGGGGCCACCGCAGCCCCCCCGGCTCAGCAGCTCCCCCTCCTCCCCCCTCGCATTCTTTTTTATGGAGGGAATGAGATGGAGAAGTAAAAATTATTAACCCCGAGGTCAGCACTGGCTGCCTCATTCCTCTCTAGCTTCAAGCACTTTCTCCCTCATCTGTTTCACAGACAGCGATGTTCGGCTCAACACATTTGCATATACTTATTGCTTTTTTTTTTTTTAGTCTTTATCTATTTATTTATTTTTAAAGAGACAGAGCCGTGCTTCCCTCCTGTTTTTTTTATTTTTTCCCCTCCTGCGAGCTGTAACCAACTGCCAGGCTGGGGATTTGCGCTCCCTCCTTCAGCAGCGCCGGCCGAGCGAGGCAGGGGCGCGCCGGCCTCGCCGTCTCTTCCTTCCCCTCGATGTCGCCGCTGATTTCTGGGGTCCCTGCAGGGCACCCCGCTGCCGTAGCCACACAGGTTTTGGTGCAAGCCGCCCCGATGCTCCCACGCACCAGGCATCCGAAGCCATCACCGGCAAAGCCGTGCCGTCGTTTGGGCACGGAGCGCGTTGCGACGGGCCAGGAGCGTTTTGTCTCCAGGGACTGACCGCAGCCAAGGCTTTCCTCTGCCACCCGGCCTTGAAAAGCACTAAAAAAAATTAAAAATAAAAAATGGAGCGTGGTCTATCTGAAGCTGAGCATCTCCAAAAATCACTCGCAGATATTCATAATGGTCCGGCAGCTATTAGAGGCGCGAGGAAGAGGGAAAGGGAAGGAAATGAACGCCGGGCGAGAGGAGAAAATTCATAGCCCCGCCGATACGCCATGATAAATAATTATGAGTTATTAATTTTAAATTACATCTTTAATGCGTTGCATGATTTTAATTCCCACCGCAGTATTAATATAGGGGCCGTGGCTTTGATTAATTCGAAGCGGAACAGAAAGGTGTCGATTCCCGGGGCCGCCGGGGAGGGCTTGGCCATGGGGTGCTGGGTGGGGAGCACCCAGAGGTGGGGCCGGGAGCACCCAGAGGTGGGGGACAAGCCCTGGGGACGGTGACAGCAGCGTGTTTTGGTGCTGTTTTATTTTTTAGGGGGGAAACCAAGTTGGGTGAGCATCACGGTGCTGGGGAACCCCAGGCATCATCGCGCCGCTGCACCAAGGGTCAAGCCACATGGAGGAAGAGCAACGGCTCCCATCCCCTGCATGACTTTATCCAGCTCCTTATCCCCCACAGCACCTCCTCGCCTCGCTGCTGGGCCCCAAAGCCGCTCGCCGCATCCCTCCAGGCTGGGTGCCACTGCCCCGTGGGGCTCGGGAGGGCGAGCATCCCTGCCCCCCTGCCGCCCCCGGGGCCAGGAAGCCGCTCTAAGTTTGCTTTCCGAGTAAACTTCCTAAGTGTGACAATCGCTTTAGCTTCCCAGCGAGGATTTGCCGGGCTCCTGTTATCTCTTTGAGAGTCGGGAGTTCTCCAAATGGGCATGCAAGAGCAGCCGGAGAGGTCAGAGCCGGTTAGGCTGCACAGCCGTTCAAAGCCCCCTTCCAAGCGGCATTAAAGACGGGATTAAGTCTAAGAGGGTTATGGAGGGAGGAGTAAAACAGCCTTGTCCTGCACCGAGCGCCGAGATAAGGCTCTGTTCTGGAGGTGTGAACCCCCGCGTGCGCCAGCCCAGGCGCTCGGGGGGCTGTGGGATAATACCGCAGGCGGGCGGATCAAGCCGCAGCCCGTGGCCCCCTCGCCGGGGCGGTGCCACCCGCAGCCGGCCCCTCTTTATGGGATTTTTGGAGCTGGGGGAGCGGTGCTACAGGCGGCCCTGATTTTCTGCTGGCTGGGGACAGGCCGAGGCAGCAGCTGGGACTGTGGCGTGGCCCTGATTTTTTTGTCCTGGGTTTGGAAACCCGCGTCCTCCCGCATCTCCCCAGGCACTGGAGCCAAGACCAACCCCAAAATCCAGTGTCACCAACCTCCAGTGTCACCAACCTCCAGTGTCACCAACCTCTAGTGTCACCAGCCCCTGGTATCACCAGCCTCCAGGGTCACCTCTTGCCAACGAGCAGCCCCATCTTCCTGCACAATCAGGCACCCCGCTTGGTTCAGGTGTCACCGCGCCGCCCTCCAGCCCCAACCATGTGGGGCCAGGCAGAAATTAATGCTTTAACCCCTCTCGGCATGCCCAAGAAGCAATGACACATCGCCGTGCACCCGGGGAAACCGAGGCACAAGGAACACCCGTGCAAAGCCGCCGATGGGGTGGAGAGGCTGTGCCAGGCTGCAGGAGCAGGATCAGGGCTGTGATGCTGGAAGTATTTTGGGTTGGATGCAGGTACGGGATGGGGACGGGCTGCTGGCTGCCCATCCCTGCCCGCCCCAAGGGCAGGGTCTGTGATTTTTTGGGGGGCTGTGTTGGCTGCGTACCCAGGCCGCTCCGCAAAGAGCCAAGGTGCAGCGTGATGTCTGCATGTTCAGGGGCTGTTAAATTAAACAGCTCGGGGAATTAACGGCACGCTGCGAGCTGCAGCGAACATGCTCGCAGCCAGAGATGGCTGAAATTGCTCCTCAACCCCCCCAAAAATAAATAAGAAACAGGAGAGAACAGCAAAAAGAAGGATAAGAGAATCCCCGCCTGCTGCACAGAGGCTTTTATTTCTTCGCCCTTTCCTCCCGAGTTTATTGCAGCGCTTTGGAGGACTCTGTGTTGGGGCTGGTGCTCCCCGGGTGCCCACATCCCCTCCGTGCTGGGCTTGTGACAGGGCTCTGCTTTTTGGGGTGTCCGGGTGCTCTGGATGCCAGCAGTCATGCTGCCGTACCGTGCTTGCTCAGCACCAGCGTGCTTTTTCTTGCTTAAAGGACAAAAAACCACAGCAAGGAGCTGCTCTGAGGTTTTTTTTTGGGAGCCCAGCCTGTCCCAGCTGCCCCCAAACCCCTGCTCTGTGCACCCCCCTGGTGCTTCCTGGAGCATTCCGGTGCGCCGAGCATCCCGACAGCATGCTGCTTTATGTTTGCCAGGGCCCCTCACTTACACTCTTTATTTTATTATTATTCTTTTTTCTCGTTCTGCACATGCAACAAACCCAACTGGAGGAAAAGGAGAAAAGGAGGAGGGTGTTCACTGGCACCAAGGTAAAATCCCACGGTGCCGAAGCAGAGCCCCTCCGGCAGCCTGCTTTTTGCTGAAACCCCTGCAGCACGCGTGCAGCCCCGCAGCCTCGGGGAAGGATGGCCTGGGGGCTGGGGGGGTGAAAAATCATCCTACCCCATCCCCGTGCTGCCAGGGAGAGCCGTGGCAGCCTCCTGCCTGCCTTCCCACGCCCAGCCGAGGATGCCCAAGGATCTGGGGCACCCCCTCCGTGCTGGCCGGGCTCCGAGCCCCCCGCCTCACCGTCCCCAGCATCCCCGCGCCGCTGTCGGGGAGGAAGACGTAGAGCAATCACGGCTCTGTGCTGCAAATATTAATTATCCGCTAACTGCTCTCCAGGCAGCCATTAGATCCCAGCTCTCCGACAGCTGTTCGCGGCCGCACGCCCGAGGGACGCGGCGGCGGGGAGCAGCCGGGGGGACAGCGGGGACCCGGGGGTGGCCATGGGGAAGGGTCCCCGTGCTGTGCCCCATCCCTTCCCCAGGGGTGGGGGATATGGGCGAAGGGAGCGAGGCACTGTTTTTTTTCCATGCATACTGGTTTTATTTTTGGGGGGTGCTTCCTTCCAGTGGGGCTGCTGCGGGGTTCGTGCATCCCCTCTGCAGCACCCTGCGTGGTTTCTCCTCCACCCCAGCGGTGGGAGAGGAAGAAGAAGTTGGAGAATTCAGGCTTTTTTTAATTGATATCCCCGCCCACCCCCCCCCCCCAAAAAAAAAAAAAAAAAAGGCAAAAAAAAAGCAGGCATGCTGGTGGGAAGCTGTTTGCTGCAGACAAAGGCGGCACAGCCGGTGTCACCGGCGAGGAGGGATTTAAGGCCACTACCTACGGCCACCTCCCGACATTTCGGGCTGCAGACCCCCCAGCTCAGCATCCCTCCTCCTCCCATTCCCCGGGTGGGGAAAAAAAGCAGGGAAAGCCGGGCCTGGGGTGGAAGGAAGAGATTCTGGGGGCTCCCCGGGTGCACGTAAAGGGATGCTTCGCACCCACAGAGGTACCCAAGCCCCGCCGTGCGCCGTGCACGAGCATCCTTCCTCCTGCCCGCCGGGATATAGCGAGCTGCTTAACGATATAAATGAGCGAGGTAGGCCCGCACACAGATAAATCTCTCCGAGAGAACATTTAGACGTTCCGTATTTGAGCTGGCCATCATTTAAATTACCGCTCTGCCTCCCCCTCAACGCAGCCCCTCATTACCGGGGCTTAATTGCAGCGGCTCCTGGTGGGAATCGGCTGCCTCTGCCCACCCGGGATCCCGTGGTCTGGGAGGGTCCTGGGGGGCTTCCTGGGAAAGCCCCTGGCTGTGGGGATTTTTTTTTTATGTTTTCCTGCTGCAGCCCAGGTTCCTGGGGCTGGGGAACACCTGGAGAAGATGCTGCAAGGAGGATGGGTCCTCTCCAATTGCTGAGCTGCGCCGGTGGCTCGCAACTCCCCTTCCTCATCATGCACCTTCTCGTCCATCGCAGCCCTACAGGGATCAGGATACATTCCCCTTCCGTCATCTCTATGAGGAATAAATAGTTTTATAGATATATAGAATAACAAAGAATAAACTAGGCAGGAATATGGGCAGGGTGGGTGCCACGTCAGTGCAAAAGCAGGAGCGGTGAGCTTGCTGCAAGGGTGAGGAGACCACACCAAGCTTTTCTTCCAGAAAACGAGCCAAAGGAAGAACCTGCAAGAGGTTTCAGCAGGGTGTCGAGTCCCTGGGGGGCTTTTACCATTCCCCCAGAGGTGAAACCTAAAGGTGGGCACATTCAGGGACCGGTGCACCATACGTCTGGCCGCCTCTGCCATGGCGAGGAACCCGGGCAGACGCCGCCACGCGGAGCAGATTTCTTAAAGAGGAGACCCAGAGCGGGGCGAGGGGACCAAGGGGACCCAGCGGGTGGGTGGCAGGGGGCAGGGGGCCATGGGGGATGGGGGCAGAGCCGTGCCCCCTGCGTGGGGTAATTGGCAACCCCTGCCCCGCTGCCCCTTCTGCCGCGCGGTGTTTAATTGCGCCGGCTAACAGTTCAGGGGCAGAGCTGCTCGGGGGCCTTATCTCCGCTTTCACCATTTTTCTTTCTGGGAAATGAAGTTAAAAATCCCTTCACAGCAGCTCCAGCGGGGGAAAGAAAAAAAAAAAAAAAAAAAAAAAAATTAGTCCCCTATCACTATTTAACATGCACTGCTAAAAACTAGATAAACACAGGCCGTCACTTGGAGATTAGCTCCTCACATGACTAAATGATTTATTTAGAAGATTCCTTCTTTTCTCTCTCTCTCCTTCTCCCTCTCTCTCTTTTCCTTGGCTAAGAACATATTAATCAGAAATTAGAGGCAGGCTGAGGGATGGAGAACAGGCTGACAAAGAGCAAATGGGGAGGGGAGAGGGGGAAGGAGAGGAGAGGGAAGGGAAGGGAGGTGGGAGCCGGGAGAAGTGGGCATGGGGGAAGGTGGGGGGCAAAACAATATATTTGTGGGGTGGAAAAATGGATGAAGAGGGAAATATTGGGGTTGGGGAGAAATGGGAAAATGTGTGTGTGCATCCGGAGGGGACCCAAAGGTTGGGGGGCCAGGAGGGGGCGAAGCACCGGGGGCGTCGCGTGCAGCAGCAATGCGCAGGGCTTATCCTGCTCCCCGGTGGGGTTGGGCTGGCAGCGGTGATTAAGGTATTTATCTGGCAGGCAGCCCGGGGGGCACAGAGGAAGCCCCCCAGCACCCCCGTGCCCCCCCCCCTCGGTCCATTTTCCCACCGCAGGTGCGGGCGATAAGGGGTCCCGGTGCTGCTCAGGCGTGGAGGGGGCGCGGGGGGCCGGGGATTTGCGGAGGGTGATAAAGGGAGAACGGCCCCAGCAGGATTAGCGGGGGGGGCCCGTGCCGAGCTAGGTGCTGTGTGGTGTCCCTCTCCCTTTATCCGCAGAGATAACCAGCCCCAAGGCTGAGGCCAGCAGCGATAAGGAGATTAGGCGGCTCGGCTCTCCACGGGCCCACCAGGAGGTTATCGAGAGGGGCTGGGCCTGAACCCCCCCCCCCAGCCCTGCCCCGTGGGACGCCCCTCATCCCAAAATGCAGAGGATGCTCCCCATCCTACAAAGTCGGGGATGATATCCATCCCAAAATGTGGAGGATGCTCCCTGTCACACAATAAAGGGGATGTTACCCATCCCAAAATGCAGAGGATGCTCCCCGGCCCACAAAGCAGGGGACGTTCCCCATCCCCCAGTGTAAGGCGTGCCCCCCACCCCACCAAATGGGATGGTCCCAGAGGTGGGGCATGCCCCCCGTCCCAAATGCAGCGGATGCTCCCCATGCACCCCCTCATACCGAGCACGGGCGAGGTGGGAACCAGAATGCAATTAAATATGTACAAAAACAAGAGGTTTTATTTTATTTTAATACATTATCAACCCTAACCAAGCAGAACCTTTAAGAACAAAGGTCTTGCAGTACCCAAACATGATTTTTCCCTTTTAAGCCAGCCCTGGGACGAGCTGGAGGTGCCTGCAGCGAGCCCATCACCTCCGGCACCGGCGCATGGCCAGGACAACAAAAAAACGTGTTTGTGCCTCAAAGCATGGGCAGGCCGGGCACTGAGCAACACCACAAGGGAAAACCAAAGAGAAAAGCAAACTTTTGGCACTCTGATAGCAAAAAGGCACAGCAGCACTTCAAGGTTTAAGTTTTTAGCAGCAGACTTTCAGTCAAACTTTCGTTAAAACTTCAATAGCAAATATGTACAGCGATCTTTATGTGCACACATACAGCTGTACGTATGCATTTAATTGTAATATGAATAGATCTTCCTAAATGTAGGCTTTAACATAGGTTTGCCATAATTTAAGCTTTAAATTTTAATTCAATTACATTTTTAAGGCCAAATGTAATTCATTCGAATTAAAAACTCCAGCTTCTGTCCAAAAAAAAAAGTTTGGATTTTGATTATAACGGGCACTTTTCATTTATTTTTTGTAATTGACTTTGATCCTCCCTTTGCTCAGGATGACAAGCGAGCACCCCAAGTGCCCTGTGTGACCCCTCGGTGGGTGCTTCCTGGGGTTACAAACCCACAGGCCACGTTTTAGGGGGTCCCGAGGAGCTGGGAGCCATGGGGGGGCTGCGAGGGTCTCACGTCCCTGCAACATTGGGCTGGAGGGTGACGGTGAGCAGGGTCAGACGTGGAAACTAGAGTGCACTGCGCGTGCAAACTCCTGCAGGCAGAGCTCTGCATGCAAACCTTTGCATGGAAATTTGTGCGTGCAAATTCCTTCATCCTACAAACCCTTGCATGTAAAGCCATGCGTGTGAACCATTGCAGGCAAACCTTCACGCGTAAACCCTGTGTGCACATCCCTGCTTGCAAACTATGGTGTGCAAATCTTTGCATACAAACCCTTGTGTGCAAATGCATGCAACCATGGTGTGCAAACCTTTATATGCAGCCCGTGCATGCAAATCCCTGTGTGCAAGCAATTGCATGCAACCCATGGTGTGCAAACCCCTGTGTGCAAACCCCCGTGTGCAAGCCCTGCGGCTCCAGGAAAGGCAGTCCATCTCCCCGTGCTCCCTGCCAACCCCATCGCTACTTTCTCAGGACTGGAGCTGCTTAAAGCATCCCTGGAAGCCTCCACCTGCCCACCCCGTGCACCCCTCTGCTCTCAGGGCATGTCAGCGGGGACAGCAGACGCTGCGCTCCCTGGGCACACGACAGCAGGGATGCTCGGTGTGACCGTGACACCCCCAGCTGGGATAATTCCCCCCTCAGCCCCAAAAATCAAGGGAAAGAATCACAGGGACCAAGAGAGGCCGGGTGCATGGGCACGGGGAAGCGGAGGCACGGCAGGCGTGCTCCTGCCGGCTGCGCACACACACACGCACCCCGCCATACCGGCGGCGACGCAGCCCCAGCCGCCCTTCCCCAGCCTGACAGCCTCGGTGGCTGCGCTTATCTGCACCCATGGCACCGGGAGCCTGAAAATGATTTTCGCATTTGATTTTTGCCTCTGCATTTCCTCTCGTGTTGCTTTTCCTTCCCCCCATCCCCAGCCCCGCAGAAGATCAGAGCGCCGCGATGCTCCCGCGGACTGACAGCTCGCACGCTGCCTCCTTCCTCCTCCCCCTCTCCCCTACTTTCCCCCTTTCCTCTGCACGCTTTTTTTTTTTTTTTTCCCCATACACTCCTTTCTCCTTCCTCTTTATTTTATCTCGATTTGCCACAAATCTGTTCCCCTACAAAGCAGCTGCCATCTTTGTTCGTTGCCATTATCAGCTGCGGCACACGGGCCCGGCCAGGCTGCCTGGCAGACAATTGCTGACTAATAGACTGTCTGAGAGCTATTGTAGAGTGTGTCCGAGGCAGATCTATCACCGTGTCCTATCACCCGTGCCGCATTGACACCGGGGGAGAGCGGCACGGAAGGGGGAACGGGGAAAGGGATGGGAAAAAAAAAAAAAAATAGAAGAAGGGGAAAAAAAAAAAAATAGGCTCCCGCTCGGTGCGGCGGCATCGCTGCTGCCTGGACCAGGCGGGAGCAGATGTGGGCAGCATCTCCAGCGGGCTCCATCCCGCCTCCATCTGCCGAGGGACGGCGGCAGGAGGCTTCCCCACGGCTGCTTTGTGGCCGAGAGGTTGCTGCCACCGGCGGTGCCGGCGGCTGCGGTGGGCGAGCTGCGGTGCTGGGGGGCAAAGGAAAGGAAGGATGGGGGGCTGGGGGGGCTGGGGGGGCTGGGGGGCTGGGGTGGGGGGTGATGGGGAGGGGGTGTGTGGCTTCTGTGGGGGATGAGGGGTGGTGGTGCACCTTGTGGCTGTGCTCTGGGGTGTGTGGGGGCTGTGGGAGCTTTGGGGAGGCCGTGGGGAATGGGGAGCCACCCTGGGAAATGGGGGCACGCCCTAGGAAATAGCAACCCCCCCCCCCAGGGAATGGGGAACCACCCTGGGAAATGGGGACCCACTGGGAAATGGGGAACTCCCCCAGGAAATGCAGACCCACCCTCCTCCCTCAGCCAGGCTCAGAAATCAGCCCCGGGGGTGCTCGGGCTCTGATTTATTGAGGGGGGAGCTTTGGGTATGGGCTTGCAGTGGTGGGGGTCTCCTGCCCGCCCCCCCATGCTCACAGGTGATTATCCTGCTGCCCAGAACGAGGCCTGAGCACCTGGTGTTAAAATTGTGTGGCACAAAAAGGACAACGGGCTGGAACCTCAATAACCCCCTGCGGCCCCGTGCTGGGTGCTGGGAACGGGGACGGGGTCCCCAGGCATGTGGGGACAGGGGGCTGGGGGCATTGCCTGCTGCAGAGCCGCTCCCATCCCATTTCCAACAGCCTGCCACCCAAAAAAGATGAGGAGTGGGACGGGACTTTTGGGTTGAGTTTCTACGAGTTTGGCCCTTTGGGTTCTCCTCTATTTGCTGTGTTGGTCTCACTCTGGGGAGGAGACCCCAAAAAAGCCACTGGTGCTGCCAGCAGGACGCACCCACGGGACTCCATCCCCTGAGGGATGGGGACAGAGGGGGCACAGCACCAGGGAGGGGGCTGCTGGGCTGATGGGGTGAGGGTGGCAGGTGACCCCCCAGCCCCAAAATGGGACCCTGAGCCTGGGGTGAGCCAGAGCCATCAACGGCAGAGGGGGCTGCAGGTCAGCAGGACATGAGCGGGGACAATTTGGGGACACGGAGCAGCCCCCAGGCCACGGAACCGTCCCCGTCCCCCCCGTGCCGAAGTGTGTCCCCAAATCGGGACCCCAAAGGAGGCGCCCACCCCCCGGGGAAGGAAAATACAAAGAAACACCGGGCAGGAGGCGTCGGGCTTTATTTTCCCCGGGCTGTAGAGCCTGATCTATGCGTGCGCACACAAGGTGAGATGAGCTGAATAGTTAATGTCCCCAGCGGGCTCCGCTCCCGCGCGCCGCAAAGTTGGGAACAAAATGACCGGCCATGCATTGAGCTGGCTTACATCGCCCTCCATATGGAAATGAAGATAATCCAGGTCGCAGCTTTGTGTGTGCTGCAGGGGAGGCAGCGGGGGACGGGGGGGATGGGGATGGGGACGGATCCTGCCCCGGCACGGGGAGGGCGAGCGGAGCCCAGCGCCGGGACGGCCTCGTTGAGCCTCAGCCCCGTCCTTCTGCAGGCTTCGATCCGAGCCGTGTGCCCCGGCGAGGCCAGGTGCTCCCTCTCGCACAGCCCACCTCTGCTCCTTCCAAGTCCCGATGAGAAAGGATGTTTTTTTTCCCCAAGTGTTGCTAATTAGACAGACTTTTTTATTTGGCACCAGCAGGAAGACCCTTGAAGTGCCGTCAGCAAAGTCTAATTTAAGGGGGAAAAACAAAAACCAAGCAAATAATTACATGATTTGAAATTATCCCCCAAATTAAATCCTTTCCCACCAGGCAGGTTTTAAGGCTTTGGTTTGCACGCGTGTCCCTGGTTTGGGGTTGGATTGCTTTTTGGGGAGCAGGGTACCGTAGTGCCCTGCAGTAATTGTGCCGCTTGTAAGGAATTTGTCATTCGTGCAGTCCTTGTCTTTCCATTCCCCTTTTGTTCCTCTTTTTGCTGCACAAGACACACGGGCAGCTCCGGCAGGTAGCGGGGAGAGGGGCTGGGTGGTGCCGGAGGTGGGAATTTGGGGGTGCTGAGCAGGGGACCCAGCAGCTCCGGATCCGTCCCCAGCCCGGGCCGTGCTTCCTCTGGGCTCCTCCTCCACGCAGGTGGCTCGGGGACCCCAAACCTGTCGGCGGGTCCCCACGGCGGCCCCGTCACCATCTGCCTCGCCGACCTTGGTGCAGGGTTTGATGTGCGCCTTGCGTAGCTCGATGTCTTGGCTCCCCCTGTAGCCGGTGGGGAGAGAGGCACGGGCAGCCCGCGGGAGCAGGGGGGAGCCCAGGCTGTGCGCAGCCAGGTGGGCAGGGGGCTCTTGCTCCCCCCAGCCCAGAATATGCCGGAGAGGTGCACACCCTCCGGCCCATTCCCATGCCCTGCTTTGGGGAGGCTACGGGGTCAGATCGTGCCCCAAAAGCCTCATTCTGGGGCATCCTCCACCTGCCCTGGTGTAGAGCATCCTCCCTGGGACACTGGCACCCCACGGGTGTGCCCAGCCGAGAGCAATAGTTTGGCGATAATTGCACTCCTCCAACAGCCCAAACTGCCCGGATTTAACACCAAACTGCACTGGAGCTGCCCCACAGGGCATGCCGAGGGCGATCCCAATCCTGGTGGTACCCGGGGAAGCATCGCGGTGCCGGCACGATGCTCGGGGAGCCCTGCGTGGTGGGGACACACAGAGCTGGTGGAGAAACAGGGCCAACCTCTCGATCACACCACCAAGAGCTGGGAAACTGCTGGGACTTAATGAAGTCCCAGTGCCGAGCCGAGCTGTGGAAATCACTTCAGTGTGTGTGCCACCAGCCCCTGCATATTTTTCTTCACCACCAGGTAGGGCAGGAGCCAGGGCCTCATCTGACCTGGGCATCTGGGAGCTGTCCCTATGCCAGGAAGGCCCTGCTGATCTCGGGGCAGAACTCCCCCATCCTGTGCCAGCTGCCATCCCCTTTGGGGCAGCAAGCCCCAATGTCCCCCTGCTGTGACCAGTGGGGACGAGCCCACGCTGCTCCATCCCCCGGGGCTGGGAGGGGAGCAGCAGGCGGCCCCGTGCAGGTGACAAATTGCCTCTGACGGGCGGCATCAGAGATACTCGCAGGAGCCATTTGTCCATGCTCCTGCCAGCAATGCTGCAGGAACCAGCCGGGAACCGCTCCTGCTGTGCATGGGGCTGACGGAGAGGGGCTCACTCAGATGATGCCCGGTGCTCAAAGGATGAATTTCTACCAACTGAGCCAAACGACCTCGTTCTCCAAGGGCTGAGCACAGCAGGGAGCGGGGCTCAGGCCCCGATGATGCCCCAATACCAAGGACACCCGTGATGGGGCCAGGCTGGTGCCCGCAGCTCGGGGCAGGCTTTGCAGGGGCTCAGATTTTCGGACCACGCCATCGGCGCAGCAGAGTGGCGGCGCATCCAGCCTGGCTGTGAAATCAAGTCCTGATGGTTAATTAAAGACCTGGGCCCCGAGACCTGCTCGCTCAGCTCTGCAGCAGCCATGCCATCAGACTGTTACGCACCACTTCAGCCGCAGCGGCTACAAGCACGGCTAGAGAGTGGGTGGTTTGGGGCAGGAGCATCTCTCCTTATCCTCCGTGTGTCATTTCCCACCGAAAAACCAAAAACCATGGATGAACACGTGCTGGATGCGCACATCCCTGCACCAGCACACCTCTGCCTACCTGTCCCGTTGACCCGGAGCAGGGAGGTGTCCCTGCCGTGTCCCCAGCCGAAACCACCCACACCCACCCCATTACCACCCCGGCTGGCTGCTCGCGGGCAGCCCGGCCCCGGGAGGGGCTTTGGGGTGGGGGCCGCGGGCGGGCGCACGCTTTTTATTTCAGTAATTCTTTTATCTTGTTCTCGCACCCTGAACAGTATGAGCGTTCATCAAAGTAATTGACGCGGATGAAATTAGCGCTTCCTGCTATGTCGGACAGATAAACTTTGCTGAATATTGATTTTGCACAAAGAAAATGACATGTGCTTGGTCCTCACCCTTTATCTGGACGGAGCAGGGAGATGCTGGGGGAGGCGAGGGGGGAAGGAGGCAAGCCTCCGCCAGAGAAGCATCCATAAGAATTACTTTTATCTCCTCTCCCACAAGAAGACAACAGAAGATAAGGCTGGGCGACAGTGCTGGGGGAGGAGGTGGGGGGATAGGGAAGAGGAGCCCGGCGAAGACCTCCGCCGTGCGCTGGAGCGGCCGGGGGCTCTTTGTCAGCTGCGGGGTTTGGGCAGATAACCAGCTTTGCAGGGCCGTGCGTCACGGAGAGCCAGAGGAAGGCGGGCTCCCCTCCGTCCCACCTGCGCAACGCCCGTGGCAGGGGGCTGCGTCCCCCCCAGCGGCACCGCGGGGCATCCCCCAGCCCGGCCCTGCGTCCCACCGGGTCGCCTCCTTCACACAGCGCCAGGGTTTTGTGTCAACGCCGCGCTCGGCAGAAAGGGGACGCGGGGAACAAAGCTGGTACATGTGCTGCTTTTCCCAGAGCAGGGGTCAGCGCTGTTCTGCGAGACGCAGGGCGACCCGGGCTCTGCACACAGAGCATCTCATGGCGCCAGCAGCAAGGCAGCCACGGGCTTTTTGATGACTACAGGAGAATTAATTAGCGTGCCCTGCTCTGCCTGGCACAGACTGGCTCAGTGGCGAACCCCGTTTGGACGAGCAAGGCAGAGGTAGACACTGAGCCCAGTCAGCTGCTCCCTAATTGCAGGAAAACTGGGTGCCACCTCCCAACAGGGCTTTGCAAAGCCTGGCATCCTTCTGACATCGCCTTCCACAGCAGGTGCCTGGGCAGCTGCTGGAAATTGCCCTGTGGGACACCCCGAGAGGCACAAGGCAAGAGCTGGGGCTGGGTAAAGTGGGCAAGGGACAGCTCATCGTCACCAGCACAGGGATAGCAACGGAGCTTCTGCGTAAAGTCCTAAAAAAAAAAAAAAAAAAAAAAAAAAAAGAAGAAGAAAATAAAAAAAGAAGGAGGGTGTGGAAGGATTTGAGCCTGAATTCCCTGTGCTGAGCTGGGCACAGAGCAGTAGGCAACAGGGGCCTCATGGACAGGGTCTTTGGGGGGCCCCATCGCCCCTCTCCCCATGTGGGGCCATCGGCAGGGCCATCAGCGGGGGACTTTTCTGCTTGGATATAACTTAGAGAAGTGTAGACGTGAAGCTCGAGCGAGTGCCTCTCTGCAGGCTTGGCAGCAGACGAGTCTTCCTGAAAAATACCTTTTGGCATCTTGTGGTTTTCTACAGGCAAACCTCCAGGCTGAAAACAGGTGGGATGCTGCCCTCACGTTCCTCCTGGGAGCTGTGTAGGTACTCCACGTCACGGAGCAAACCATGCACTATGTGGAACAAGCCAGATACCTCCCAGATAAATAAATAAATAGGTAGATAGATAAATAAAGCAGTAAAAATGACCCCTCTTGGTGCTGTGGGGGTGAGCCAGCCCAGCCTGGCACTTGTTGTCTCCCCAGCACCCAACCAGCAGCCTAACAGGCACCAGCGTTCGGCTCCTTCCCTTTTCCTTGGCCAAGCAAACCCCATCCGATACACCAAATACACCTGCAAACTTCAGAGCTGTTTCTCTAACACTTTTCCTTGGCTAACGTAATGAAGCTTCGTTTAAGCCATGCGGGTTTCTCCTTCACCTGCAGGCTCAGGCGGCGAAGTCGCGCTCCCAGCTGCTGTGCTCCGCTCCCCTCCTGTGCTCCCTGGCTAAGGGGAGGCACAGCCTCGCTCAGCGCTACCATTTCTGGCTTCTCTTCCTTGATTTCCACCTCCCCCTCCCCACATATACCCGGCCTTGGGTGAAAAAAAAAAAAAAAAAAAAAAAAAAGGAGAAAAAAAGAAAATTGCAGCCTTTAGTTTGCTGCTTGTATTTTCTAGACACAGTGCCCTGACATTGAGAGCAAACAGTTATTAAATAAATGCATTGTTAGGCATGCTTTTAGTCCTGACACCTCTGGTAAATCTGCATTTGTTATTTAGTGAATTAAGTGGTTTTAAATCAAGTTATAATCGGTGGGTGCCCTTGTACGCGGTATTTTATATCCTCCTGTGCATGCTTTGTTTGCAATTTCTGTACAATTTCTTTAGGTGCATTATATATTTTCCTTGAAACAGCGGCACGCTCTGCCCTGCTACCTGGCTCCGCAGAAAGCATCCCGCCGTGAGCAGCTCGCCTCCACGGCTCGCCGCGGGGACGGGGTCCCTGGCTCGGGGCATCGCCCTTGGGTGCCCACCCAGCTGGGTGCCGCAGCCACCCTGGGTTTGTGGTCCCCGTGTCCCTGGGGAGGGTGCTTGGGGAGAGCCCATGGCCCAGCCTGCTGCCCCTGCCCTGGCTCTGCACACCCAGGACCTCTGCTGAAAGCTTCTTCCCAGCCACAGCCAGTGCCACGTCACAGAGTGCCCATCTCACCGTGATGTGGTCGCCTCCATCCCTCCACGGCATGGCCATCTCCACCTCTTTGTGGTGTGATCACCTCCATCCCTCCATGGCATGGCCATCTCCATCTCTTTGTGGTGTGATCACCTCCATCCCTCCATGGCATGGCCATCTCCACCTCTTTGTGGTGTGATCACCTCTG
The DNA here is from genome assembly GCF_011077185.1 of Oxyura jamaicensis. Taxonomy (NCBI): domain Eukaryota; kingdom Metazoa; phylum Chordata; class Aves; order Anseriformes; family Anatidae; genus Oxyura; species Oxyura jamaicensis. Next base: position 6,968,517 of record NC_048907.1, read on the forward strand.
TCTCCAGGATGTGGCCATCTCCACCTCTTCATGGTGTGGTCGCCTCCATCCCTCCAGGACATGGCCATTTTCACTTCCATCCCTCCATGACATGGTCATCTCCACCTCCATCTCTCCATCTCTATATTTTCATGATGTGCTTGCTTCCATCCCTCCACGACATGGCCATCTCCACCTCACCATGATGTTTTCAGACCTGGAAGCCTGAGCCCAGCCAAGACACCCAGCATGGCACTGGCTTCTGTGTCAAGAACCAGGGGTAAGAACCATCTCACCTAACTTTTTGGTGCCTCTAACCTGGCCTACCCTTACGAGCCTGGCCATTTAAGGTCACAGACATGCAGAAGCTTGACCAAACCTCAGATTTTGCATGGGGACTTTCCACCAGCCTAGCAGCAATTCCTGCCCACCTTCCCATCACCGGCATGCCAGCAGAGGCCGTGCCATCGGCCACGAGCTGTTGTCCCCTTGCTGCCCCTCCACGTCCTCCCCCGGGGGGCACATCCCTTCTTGCCCCCGCTGCCCCCCCTCCTCCTGTTTGCCCATTTATCTCCTCTGGCGGGTGATTATACATAAATATGAGCAACTGTGTCTGCGCCTGACCTTACCTGCCCTGACTAAATTCATGTAGTGTCTGTGAAGATAATTCTAAAGCCATAAGAAGATAATAAAAAAAGGAAAGATAAAAAAAAAAAAAAAAAAAAAAAAAAAAAAAAAAAGGGCAAGCTTTTTGGTTTTTTTTCTCTTATAAAACCTCCTGCCGGCCCGGGGGGGAGAGCGGCCCCTCGCTATTTAAAGGGATGCTGCAGTCGGGAGCGCCGCAGCGAGGGCGAGGAGCCCGAGTGCTGCTGGGGCAGGTCCCTGCTCTCCGGAGCCGCTGGGGTCAGGGAAGGGGAGCCCCAGGAGACTCCCACTGACAGCAACCCCCTGGCCTGATCCTGTCCCCATATCCCTGTCCCTACTCAAAAGGTGGGTGAAGGGAGCGAGAGGATGCTGCGGGGGGGATGCCCAAGGAGGCAGAAAATGGGCACCTGGCCCCGCGGTGAGTTGGTGGCCAGCTGGGGAGGCTGAGCTGGGAAAGGGAAAAATGCATCAGATAAAAATCCCCCTGCTGCAGCACCCAGCCTTTGCTCACGAGTGCATCAATTGCGGGGACGGAGGGAATTATCAAAGGGTTCATCGCGGAGATGTCGTCTGCGAACGGAGCAGGTTGTCAGATAAACGTGAGCACCATCGGGGGGGCAAAGTGCAGAGCCCCCTCCCAGCGAGACCCCAAGGAGATGGGCTGGTGCTGGGGCGAGACGTCCCCAGCTGGCCCCCAGCCCTGGGAGGCAAGGTGTGAAATGTCAGAAATTCGGACATCGCTGCAATTGTTTTCTCACGGGTTTAAGGATCTGCAGCCCCGAGCCGGAGCACAACGGGGACACGGAGCCGGGTCCTGGCTTCACCAGCCGTGCCAGCTCCTGGCATGCTCTGTGCTTGAAGGCATGAGGCTCACCTGGAAATCACCCCAGGCAAACTCCGAATGCTCCAGAGCTTTGCCAAAGGCACCTTGCTCTTTTTTCCCCTTAGCCTTGTTTTTCTTTATTTGGTTGGTTGGTTTTTTGCATGGCTGGGATTTAAGCGCAATAGAACTAAATGATTTCAGAGTCAGTAACAAGACTAAAAAGCCACCAAAGAACCCCCGAACCCCATGAGCATGCCAAAGGAGGACGTGGTTATGGGGATCACCACCCCTTAGTGTCCCCATCCCCAGGAGAGCAAGGCAGTGCGGTATTTAAGGGATGCTCCCTCCTTGCTCCTTGCATGGCGACGGGACGTCCCCGCCGGAGAGGGTCCTGCTGGGTGAGCGGCTGATGGAAGAAGGGACATGGGGACAGCCACCGCCAGGAGCACGAGGAGGGGGACACCAGCCCGCCGCCCCACCGCCACCCCCCCCCCCCAGTACATGGAGAGGGCTTTCTTCCGCCTTTGTTCGGCGGCTCCGAAGTGGTGTCGCCACAAAGGCCGAGGTGAAAGGGGTTAATTTGGGGGACAGAGGTAGGATGTGAAGATGCAGAGCGGGACAATGGGCCGCCTTCCTCTTTTGTCAGCGCGGCCATTGTGCCGCGTGTGAAAAATGAAATCTGTTTCATTTTGTTCCCAGATGCGATCGGGCGCCTCTATTTAGAAGCCATCAAAAAAAGCCAGCCAAGTGCTGGAGGGGGGCACATGACGGGGGGGTGCAGGCCTGCCAGACACGGACAGCCCCACCCCGGAGCGGCCTTTATTTATTTATTTGGGGTTTAACATTTATTTAGATTTAACCCGCTCCCTGCCTCTGGCATTCAAGTGGCTGAAACAATCAGCAAAGTCAGGGGGGAGAGGTTTAGGGTGGCAGTGGAGCATCCTCCCACCCAGAGCATCTCCGTTCCAGGGCATCTCCAACCCAGAGCATCCCCTATGCAGAGCATCTCCATCCCAGAGCATCTCCATCCCAGAGCATCCCCTATGCAGAGTACCCCCTATCCAAAATATCTCCCATCCCACAGCCAGGCACTAGGATAACCCCTCTGGCTGTCCCACCCCGTCCCCTTTCCCCCTCGAGTTTTGCAGGAAGGCTGGGCAGCTTCGTCGCTGCTATTTGTCAGCGTTTCCCCTTAATCCCTGCAGCAGTGGGAAGAAACCCGGTCCCGGCGCCTTCCCCCCTCCCTCCCTCTCCCCGAAGCAATCTGTGGTTTTGCTACCAACGTGAGAAATTTTCACCTCCAGCGAAGGTGTGAAACTTGGCAGTTTTGTTCCCTCCGAGGGGAATCGCAGCCTTCGCAGAATGCAAACAAACAAACAAATGCAAATTAACCCCTAAAAAAGCGTGTTTTTTCAATACGCATCTTAACCTTTGCCACAAATTAACAAATCCAGCTGGAAACCCTCAAGATTTATTTTTCCCATCCAAACACACAGCTGCTTTTCCCCCAGGATGCTGGCGGAGGTGAGAGGCACCAGGCGGCGGGTACGGGATTTGGGCAGGGGACGGAGCCAGGGCAGAGCGAGCCCTGAATGCAGCAGGGCTGGGTTTGTGCATCAGGGCTGGGTTTGTGCGTCAGGACAGCCCAGCTCCCTTCTGAGACCCATCCAACTCATTCCAGCCATGGATTTGGGTATCCTGGGCAGGGCTTTTCCCGAGGTGCCTGCAGGTGATGAGCCAAGGAGCAGTGGGGATGTGGCACCACAGGGCTGGGATCCCGTCCAGAGGAAAAGGACAACCTGCCCTCCGTCCATCTGGCACATCGGGCATCTCCACACCTTCACGTGCATCCAGGACCCGTCTGACCCCAGCATCACCCTCTGGCTGCTCGCCCCCTGCTCCCACCACCGTCCCCCCTGGTGGCCCTGAGCGGGACCTCCCGGCGCGGGGCTGGCAGGATGGCAACGTGGCGGCGAGGCCGTGGGTGTCACATCACATAAATCAAGCTCCGGAGCCTTCCTATTTAACACACTCTTCCCCTTCGAGTTGTCAGTGAAACCGTTAATTAATTAGCTAATCCCGCCATGAAGTGGATTCTAAATGGGTCTCCCCTCCCTTCCCCCCATTTAGGTAATTACTGCTGAGGGAGCTTTTGTGAGAGTAATTTTCCAGCAGGGACAGCCCCGGATGGCTGAGGGAGATGAATTTGAAGAGGGGGGGGAATAATAATGCAAACGGGTGGGGGGGGGGATAAAGGGCTCCTCCTGCAGGGTGCTGCGCTCCAAGACCCAGCTGGGGCCGGCTTCTCCTCCCGGTGGCATGGGAGGACCACGGCCCTCAGCCGGGGGAGGCTGCAGCAGGGGAGGCCCCCGGTGGCCTCGGCAGCATGTCCTCACCCCCAGGCAGCGAGATGTGGGTGCTGTCACTGTGCCACGGTGATTTGGGTGCTGCAGAAGGTCCCCGCGCCACACCGTGTGCACCCATCCCACCTACAGCATCCTCACACCTGGTTTTAAAGGGTTTTCCATAACAAGGCAAAACCCCAAAGACTTGAGGTTTTTTCCCAGCCAAACAAAGCAAAAGGGGATTGGGTTTCAAGGCTGAGCGGAGAAATACTCAGCGGCCCTCAGGGCAGCAGCTCTTGGGGCATTTATTTCAGAGTCAAGGCAGCACCAGGAGCAGTGTTTCTCCTTCCTATCTTGCTCTTTCCATGCCGCCGAGCAGCTCCAAACCCTTTTTTGTTCCTCAGAACCTCAAACCCGGTCTCCAAGTGAAGATTTTCAAAGGCAGGCAGAGTTTCAGATCCTCAGTTTCATGTCCACGAGTCATGCCGTGTCCAACAGAGATACCGCACGAGTGGCGCAAGCCCGCCCGCTGCAGCCGAGCACCCTTTGAGCCGCCTCGCATCGCTCACAGACGCGTTCAGAAATCAAAAGGTTTCGTCTGAAAATCATGGCTCGGCTGGCCTTTGGGTGCCAAGAAGCCAAGACGCCCACTGCAGCCACAAATATACCCGCCCTGCACCCTTCCACAGCCTCCAAGGTGCCCCAAGCTTTCACTCACTGTCACGGGGCAGGAGGAGGTTGTGGGGAGGCTGCTCTGATTTGAGCAGGTGCCTGCAGCTTGTCTGTAGGGGAAACATTTCCGAGAGTCTGGGATAAGTGTTCCCATCCCCTGAGGAGGTTCCTTGAGCAGCCACCTGGCACCCAGTTCCCCCAGTTGGAAAATTCACATTTTCTTCCCTCCTTTGCCACGTGCAGACCAAGTCCCCCTGTGAGACCCATCAGGGATGTCTCCTCCCTTTGGTCTCTTGCTGCACCCCACAACAGGCTCTCAGAAGCAGGGATGGTGGAGACGACTTCTCTCTGGAGATGTGATGAATGGGTTGCTACAGCTAGAACATTAATACCTTTTTCCCCTAAGGCTTTCCCCAAATACAGCTTGGAGAAAAGAGGGGTGCGCCTCTGTGCCTCCCCTTGCCTTCTGCTGCTACAGCCGATGCATCCTTTAGGACTTTCCACCCTCATCTTTTTTGTATGGATCTTTCTCCTCCAGCTGCCTGCAAACAGCCTGCCAGGGACTGCCCTTGTCTGCTGTCTCCTCCCAAGGAACAGCCCAAACCTCAGTGGTTTTGTGTTGCAAACCAGGGACAAAAAAAAAAAAATGTCCTGGCTCTGAGCTGAGCTGGGACCAGCTCTGGGGCTCCTGCAGGAGGAAGGCCCCCAGCAATGGGAAGGAAGAGGTCAGAGTCCATGGAGACCACGGAGGATATTTCACAAGTTGTCGAGGAAAATCTGCAGCCTTTCTGCTTTGAGAGATAAGGCTAAGCTGCGAGGCTGAGCAGGATGCGGTGGGGCGATGGCTCAGAGTTGGGGTGTTACATTGGGAACTAAAACGACACGGGCTTACCGGCACGTCCGAAGGATGCTGTCTTGGCCAGAATGAGATGGTGTCACCCCCTCACCAGAAGTGCCCTGTGGCAGGTTTGATCCCATCAGGAAGGTACATGGCAAGGGGGAAAAGAGCCCAGAGCAGTGGTTACGGCTTCTGCATCCCTTCTCCAGCCACAACCCCGTCGCCAGAAGCTGCTCCCACTGCAATCTGCGCCTCCCCTCTCCGCCTCGCTAGGAGCGAGTGCGGTCAGCTGGAAAATTAAGACCTGGGGTTGAACCCGGAGGGGCACCGAGCGGGGCCGTGGGGATGGGGAGCAGCCAGAGCAGCCCCCTGGCACTGCATTGCCAGCCCCGCTGCCCACCCTGCGCCCAGCCGCGGTAAATCACCAGCGACAGCTCTGGCGGGCACGGTGCTCGCGTGCCTGCCCGCTCCCTCCCGCGTGCAGCTGGCGCGGGCGGAGGTCCAAGGTCAGCTAAGTGCTTAATGGGCCTCCCGCGAGGACCTGCACTGAAAGGCGGGCGAGGAGGGAGCATATGTCACCGCCGGAGCTCCGGGGCTGCTTGGAAGTGACAGGAGGATGCTTCCCATGCGGATAGGCGAGCACAAGGGGTTGCTTTCCCAAGCCTTTTTCCCCGAGAGCGCAGCAGGGACCTGCAGGTCCGGAGGGTGTAGGGACACCAAGGTGCCCATGGCACGAGGCTGCCCAATCCAGGTTTTATTTGGTCAAAGAGGCTGAGCAGGAGAAGGATGAGGTGTGGGCATGATCTACAGCACCGGCTCCATGTGTGAGCAGGAGAAATGCAGAGGAGACAGCACCCAGGGGTGAGCTACCTGGCCAGACGTCCATGGCTGTCCCCTTGAAGTCTCCAGTCCAGCACACCTGGGTCCAACCCTGAGCATCTCCCGGTCTCGGCACCGCATTTTGGAGCTGTTGAAACGTCGTGGCATCTGAGCGCTCCCTGTTAGAGGTATCAATCTCTCCATGACCACACTATTGCACCCTGCAGTAACTCCCTGGCAGTGAGTCCCCTGTGCAGGAACACTTCTGGATGAGCACTGGTATTTTTCAAGCAAGAAAAGTGTTTCCTACTGCTGCAGCAAGACAAAACACAGGGGCTGAGCCCTGTCCCTAGGAGGACAGCCGGTTACAAGCAACCATCCCAAAGCAAACGAGGTGCTGCCCCCCTCCTGCAGCCAGGGCTGCAATTCCCAGAGCCTCTCTGCAAAACCTTTTGCTTTTCCCTAAGGGGAAAAATATTTCTACTGCTGTCCCATACCATCTTTCCCCCTTACACCCCCACACTCATGACCACGAAGCTGTGCACGCTGTGCACACACAGCATTATCCAGCTCGAGCCTGTTATCCAGGCACAGGTGGCATCAGGGTAAAGCTCTGCCCAAGTTTACTTTTCCCCCACATTTGAGCACCAGGAGAGCTTTGCCACAAGGGATGCTGCTGCCCCCCCCACACACCCCCGCAGCTCCCCAGTCTCACAGCTGGTGGCCGGGCACCGAAGGCTGGTGCCCAGCAGCACGTCCCAGGGGGAAAGAGGGGGGAGAGGAGGCCCCTGGGGACGTGGGGTACGAGGTTTGCTTTCGCAGACTGAATCAAACGTTGGGAAGCCGGTGAATTAGCAGTGTTTGCTGAGCAAACGCTGCCGGGTGGGGACAGGCAGAGGAAGAGTGTTTAAGCACACAGTCCTTTATTTGCTAGCAAACATCTCCAGCTCCTCCTCTCCCTCCCCTGTGCCTCCCCAAGCTGCTGTTCCAACGAGGCTGGGTAACGCTTCTCAAGGCGAGGAGGGCTGAAATCCCCGGGGGAGGGAGACCGTGTGGAAGAAGCATTTTTTTGTTTCACCAATCTGCCCACACCAGAGCACCCAACAGGGTGGTGGTGGTGGATTTGGGCTGCAAAATCCCACTTGGATTGGATTTTGTGCAAAAACTACAGTCACCTCCAGCATTACCTCCCTTCTATGTGCTCCGGAGGGGAGGACACTGAGGACATGGCAAAGCACAGGACACACAGCAGAGGTTTGGCATCACTAGAGCAGCTAGTGAGTGCTCTTAAGGGCTTGGGGCACAGCTGCAGCAGGGTAGGATTGCTTCTTGCAAGCCGAGGTAGGGAGCTTCTTGGCCCTGCTGGCTTGTGGGGTTCTGGTGCTGATCTCAAACCCCTCTCCTGGCACAGCCCCAGGGGGAGCTGATCCGGGAGAAGTTACCAAGCTTGTTCAGGAGATGGCCCAGCAGGCGGGATTTCACCTGCTGGCCATGGGTTCACAGCATACAGGGAGCTGCTAAAACCTCTTGGCTCCAAGAAGTCCAACACTTCATCTAGCTTGTACACCACGTGCCATCTTTGGTGATTGCAATCTGCTTGACCAGACCTTGCTTATTCCTTGGACTCAGACCTACACCAGACCAGGAGCACACCTCTACCAGCCACCTGACCTCCTGCTGTAACACTCAGCTCAATGGAGAGGGCAGAACTCGAGAGCCCATCTCTTTCTGACATCTAAACAGGTCCAGATACACCTCCTCTGGAAACCCCAGCTGACAAACCAGGCTGGCTTCCCACCCTGAAACTCCTCCCAGGTGCCAGGAGGAATTTCATGGACCTGTTGATGCTCCACACCACTCCACTGCAAATCTCCTTCCATTGCTGGCCAACGACTGCAAAAACGCCACAGCCAGGTTGCCACCTCCATTCATAAAACATCCTCCCCTGCAACTGCTGGACCAGCTTTTATGGAGCTATCTTAATGCTCATTCACCCTTTGAAGGCCAGGTGCTTAGCCAGCAGCTGTGCTGCACGCTGCTGCTGAATTACTCATCGCGGGCAGCGCGTGCATCATTCATTATTAACTGCTCCGTGTTCGCCCTGCGGCTTCATCCAGTGCCACCGCCGTGGCTGCAGGAGGAATGCAGCCAGCCGTGAAAGCAGCAGCACCCCTCACGTCTACCTCCGGGGGATGGCACTGCTTTTTGGGGGCGGTTGGTGGCACTCAGGTGCCTCCAAAAAAGAGCCCGGCCCTGCCCTGGTATCCCCACAGCACCCCAGGGGAGAAGGATTAGAGACAAAACTTGCGCAAAATTAGTCCCCAAGACATAAATTACAGGTGGCGAGAAGCCTTCAGCTGCTATAAATCAGCAAAGCCTCGCCGAAGTAAGTGGAGCAGTGCTGATTTACGCCGCCTGGCAGCTCGGGCCAGCCTTTGGAGCTTTGTCTGGGATTAGTGGGAGGAATTGTTGGGGAGGGGAACACTCTCATTACCTTGTCCCGCTCAGCGCTTTGCTTTTCTCCGGTGCGTGTTGTTGTCGGGAGCTGGATCTAATTAGCCATCGCAGGAAATGCTTCGGCTTCTCCTGTCCCCCACCGCTCGGCAGGGAAGGGGGGGCTAATCCCAGCCAACGTGGGAACGAGCCCTGATGAAGAAATCGGGGCCCAATCCCAATATTTGCTCTGCAAAGCAGCACAGGCACACGGAGCCTGGCTACCTGGGGGGCAGGAGAGGGAGCTGGAAATGTGCTACCTACAGCACAGCCTCGGGGGGGTGTCTGAGCCCCCAGTGCTGCCCTTAAGCAGAGCTGCAGGGCCATGGGTGGGACCCCAGGTGAGGCTGGTCAGGGTAATTAGTGCCTTGGAGGATCTGATGAGGTTTAGCTCTGCAGCATGTGATTCCCTTCCCTTGAATTGACTTTAGTCCTTTTCCTTTGAGTGTCACCTGCGATGTGACCCCCAGCAGACACTCGAATGCTGGTACGCAGCCTCACCCCCCCTTAATGCCTCATTAAGGTTTGGGGTCTCCAAATGCAGAGAGGTTTGCTTGCAGATGGGGTCAGTGAGCGCTGTACAAGCCCTGGAGAGACGGACACATGGGCACCATGCTCTGCAGGTGCTGTCAGCCCCAGGGGGGGCAAGAACAGCATTTGCAGCATCCTGGCACCCAGGTGGCACCGAGCTCCTCTGAGCCTGCAGAAAGCCGGCTTTGCCATCTCCCCGGTTTGAGGAGCCCTTGGGCTGAGCAGTGGTAACCACCACACTCACATGCTGAAAATACCGTGGCAGTGGTAAACGCTAAAACAGCACGGGGAGCTTCTCACCATGAGGATGGTTTTGATTCAGTGCGATGTATTTAGCGCTGCAGGGCTGATTTACACCGAAGTCAGAAGGTGGGCCAGCAGGAGAGGAAGGAATTACCACCTCCCACAGCAGGACCAGCACTGGGAAATATCTCCCTGTGCTTCAGCAGCCGCAGGTCACAGCCTGACATACGGGCACATCTCCCCTCCTGCTCCCGGAGCAATAACCCCCAGGTCACCTCAGTCAGTTGTGAGTTCTTGCAGACCAAACCTAAATCTTCAGGTGGAGAAAACACATTTCACGCCCATGGGCTGACCCACAGAGCACCCCTGCTCACCAGTCTTGATTCCCAAATGCTGAATCTTTGATGAGAGCAAGGGCAGCCCCCGAAACCCTCACTGACTTTTGAAACTCTCAATTTTTGGTTATAAAGTTTTCCGCATGCTGATATGGGTTGAATACCATGAGAGGGCCTGTCCTCATAATGCATCATCACTTGTGTCGGCATCGTCACTTGGAGCTGAGCTTCTCCCAGTTGGACACCTCGTGGTCCTGTGCGATCCCATGGGGCCAAACATCTGCATGGGTTGCAGGGACAGGACCCAGTGCCCCAGAGCTGTTTCTACCCCTGGCAGCTGGTGCCTGGGATTCAGGTGGGCAGTCCCACCACCACGTTGTCAGCACCCCCCGTAGGGTCTGCAGGAGGAACTTCATTGCTCCCTGCTCTGAGATGTCCCACCTGTGGGCACATCTCTCCTCACTGAGCAGCCTTGACCTCCTTGTGGTGGCTGGTGGGGATGGTGAGCTGCTGGCCTTCAGGCTGGCCCAGTTATGGCCACTGTGGTTGTCCATTGGGGTCTCCAGCCCACGCAGCTCCTGATTTGTTCCTGGTGACACAAGGTGACACAGGAGGACCCATCCTAGTGCCAGCTCCCAGCAGCTGGAGTGTTGGGTGTGGGGTCCTTCAGCCTCCTCCAGTGCTTCTCTCCTGAAGGGTTTTGCCATGTGTCAACACCTGGAGTGGGATGGGCCATGAATAAAGCTTCCTGGGATCAGAAAGTCAGGGGGAGCCACAAATCTCCAGCACGGGACAGGTGACACACATAACGGTGCACGTACGCACACGCTGCTCCCCATCTCCTCGGGCTCCTCCTGCTCCTTCCATCTCTTTCATTCTTCTGAAAGGAAACTTTGCCATTCCTGGGCTTTGTTGGTGGCGGGGAGGATACTGGATAAAGAGTCTGAGAAAGTGAAAGAGGGTGCGCCAGGCTCCAGGAGGAGAAGGAGGGGAGAGCAGGAGAAGGAGGGATTCTCGGTATCTACAAGGGAATTAAAGCGCTTTTACTAGAGTGAAGAAATCATCTAAAGAATGGCAGGCGAACAAAAGCAGCAAGGCTATGGACAAGTCGTTCTGAATAGATCCAGATCCCCTTAAGTTTGTAACACCCCCTACACACTTCTTTTTTTTCCCCTTCCCCCCCTTAAGCCTTTGCTCCTCACTCCCTCCAAGAACAAATGCAGAGGGAAAAAAAATACTAAAAAACCCACGAGGGAGGGGAGGAGTGGAAGAAAGCTAAAAAAAATCAAATAAAATAAAAGGTAATCCTCAGCCACTTTGCCCCTCTGGGGGCTGCTCTGGGCCAGATTAAAGGTCCGGTGTGAAACCATTCTGCTATTCAGATGCGATAAGCAGGATTTACAAGCAAAGAGAAAGAGAGAAAAGAATGGGCGAGAGGAGAAAAGGAGAATTATTTGTGTCTCTTAATACTTGTTAAGCACTTCTCTTTTGCTAGACCAGACAAGACACAGCTATGCTCAAAGTCCGTGCACAATCCTGCCCGCTTGTGTCCCCCCCCTCCCCGCTTCCCCCTGCCCCCTCCGAAGCAAGCAGGCAACACTTTGTTGCTACTGAGCTGAAATTGGTCTCCTCTCCGAGCGGCACACAAAGAGAATGGCAATTAACCTTCCTGTTCCCTGGTGACAGCGATCTAATCAGCGCTGCGCCTAGGCCTGTGCCAGCCGCTCAAAGGCAAAGCCCCCGTGTTTGGGGGGAGACGGGGCGGCGAGGAGGGGGCTGCGGCTGCACCCCGCACCGGGACCGGGATGGGCGGTGGGGGGAGAAGGGGCTTGGGTTGCTTCCATCGCCGAGGCCAGCTTGTACAGCCCTTGGAGGATGTAGGAGGAGGTGTCGGTGGGAGCCACAGCCTCAAGGACAGAGGCCAAGGCAGCTGTGGGCTAGTAGTAGCCCACCAGGACAGTGGGGAGCCCCGTTGTGGCTTGGGGCGGTGGCAGGGATCCCACCCCAGGTGATGTGGGCCTCGATGCTCCCTCGTGTGACTCAGGAGGACGATGCTCTGGGAGGAAGAAGGGGAAGCCAGCCTCCCATCGCCAGCATTCCTGTCTGGGAGAGGGAGGCACCTGGGGGGCTTCACAGCTGAGAACTACGTGCTGAGACCCGCAAATATAGGCCTCGGTTTTGAAACTTCTCCATAAGCTCGTAAGCTTTTTATTTTTTTAATGGAAAATAGGCTTGTTAGAAAAGCCTCAACCATCCTTCACAAAAGAACCACTACTCATCAGTGCCACTTTTCAGCAATCCTCTTCCACTCCATATTTTTCCATTTTTGCAAGAGCTGAGGATGAGAAACAGCTAGCATGTTGTTAAAAGACCAAGATGTAAGTGTTGGGTTTGTGCTACTTTCAAGGAGAAAAAGTGAACCTCCCAGGGGTCAGCTGAAAATTGAGAAGTGCTTTATTATTTTAAACCTCTGAAAAATCCAGCTAGTTCTCTAATTGTGGCCATGGATCCAAGTAACTGAAGCAGAGGTCTCAGAATCAGCCTTTTGCTTGCTGATGAGTGTGGTCTTAGATCCCAGCAACACAGAAAAATGACAGTGAGATGTCCTCTAGAAGAGGAAAATATATATATATATTTTCTTGCTAGTTCTAAAGGAAAAAAAAAAAAAAAAAAAAAAAAAAAAAAGTCATCTTCAGAACTATCGATGGAATTTTCTCGAGCAGTGAAATTCACCTGTTCTTCAAGTGCTACAACAAACATTTCCTACCTCAGCTGAGCAGGAGACCTGGGCATCCATCTTGGGGACATCCTGATGGGACAGGGACATTATGGTGCGGCACTTTGACACCATAGAATCCCCTCCACTTTGGTTGTGCTGCCCTTCTCTTTGTTCCTAGCATAACAGTGCTCTTATTTAATATCTGGTGGCCTTCCTCCAAGACACAACATCATTTCAGGGATGAATGTGAATTCAGACAGGAAGCACTGTGCCTATAACCACTGTTTAAAACCCAATTCCTGACCACATATGCATGGTGCAGAGCCCAAAGCTTCAACCCTGGTGGCAAGGGCCCTTCCCTTGGTCTTCTCCAGGGCCCAGCACTTCTCAGGGCATGTTAGCATGACCCTATGGCAGCGCTCAGTGCTCAGAAAGGTGCCAACACCTGGAGCTGCCTAACCTCCTCAAGGGCCTCCCTGCTGAGGGACAGACCCCCCACAACCCAGGGGGTAGAAGGAGCGATGGCGGGACCCCCTGAGCTGGCCTGGGGCCTACCATGAGGCCGTCCATGATGGAGGCCCAGCCCTCAGCCTGCTGCAGGGCTTTGGCCAGACGGGCACAGGCGTCTCCATTACACAGAAAGGAGGAGCATAATTGAGCCTAAATTGATTCAAACAGAGGCAATTAAAGCAAAACTCGGCCCCCCGCTGGGAAAGCGAAGGCGCGGCTTATTTTTAACTCATAACCACCACAACAACCACAGAAACGTAATTAAGGGGCAGCGTTACGCACACCCCCTTCAGCCCCAATGGCAGGCAGAGTGAAATTGACCCCCCCCGTCCCCGTCCCCCATCCCATTAGCCCCCCCCCAGCGCCCAGCCCCATCGCAGCCAGCACCACGGACAGCCCACCCCATACCACCCGCCCCCCTACAGCGCCCACCCCCCTGCTATAAGGCCACCCCCTGCTATAGCGCCCGCTCCCCACTTATACCCCCTGTCCCCCCTACTTATAACGCCTGCCCCCCATAGCACCCACCTTGCTATAACGCCCACCCCGCTATAACACTCCCCCCCCCCCGCTATGACACCCCCCTCCCCGTTACAACTCCCGCCCAGCTATAATGCTCACTGCCCCGCTCGTAACGCTCACCGCCTCCCCAGCCATAATGCCCACCCATCTATAACACCCACCCCTATTTATAATGCCCACCCCGCTTAAAAGCCTACCCCTCTATAACACTCACCCCCCTGTTTTTTACACCCACCCCACTGTAACACTTGCCCCTCTATAACTCCCACCCCACTATAACGCCTACCCCACTATAATGCTCACACCCAGCTTACTACACCCACCCCGCTATAACACGCACCCCACTATAACGCTCACCCCAAATCCTCCAGGCTCTCCCATTTTCCAGCCCCAGAGCTGCTGCCCCGGAACTTCGCTGCCCCCAGCTCTTCTCCCAGCCCAGAAGCATCCCAAGCACGGCTCCGTGCCGCAGGGCAGGGCTGGCGAGGTGCAGGAGGCATGGTTACATCACATGAATCCTTCTCCTTTCTTAGGTGGAGACCCAGCGCAGGGCTGGATCGGCGTTGCTCTGTCTGCAGAGCAAACAAGAACCATCAATTAGAAGTAATTACCACCCCCTCCCCATAACTTAAGAGGCTAATATTAGGCTTCATTTTTAAGAAAGGTAATTTGACGGCCATAAATTACAATTATAAAAACTTCATTAGAGTCGGTAGCAATCCATCCACCATTGTTCTAATTACACACTGTAGGAGTAATGAATGCTAATGGTTTAATGTACAATAATTACCACAATTGAAAAATAATAATAATACAGAACAACCTCAGTTATCCAAATGTCACGGGGGACGTGGAACGGGCTGGGGTAATCACGATTTCAGATAATTGAGGGGCTCTTCAGCGTGATTAATAGGTGCCACGACCTCTGCGTGGGGAACAAGGAGCTTTAAGCGACGGCAGCGTGGTCAAGTGAGGCAAGGCTCAGGGCAGAGGGTGGAAATCGGGTATCTTCCATCTTTGTTTTGGATTTTACAAGATACTTTAAAGGTAAAGTAAATGTATTGTTTTGCAACGGAACTGTGCCACCTCCTGATGAGTTTCAGGTGTGGTCGGCGGAGTTTGAAGCAGAAATATGGGAATTGGGCTCTGAAACCCACTCACACTAAGCCCCATTGTGAGAAGCACTGGGAGCATTTGCCGCACCGGGCAGAGCACAAGAGGCAGTTTTGCCTCCCTGCAACACAGAACTGCGGGAATTTCAGGTGGGAAGGGACCCCAGGAGGTCTTTAACCCATTCTCCTGCCCACAGCAAACTTGGCGCAGGGTTTGGGCCAGGTTGCTCAGGGATTTCCCTAGTCATTTCCCAAACACCTCTGAGGACAGAAATCCCACCATCTCCCTGAGCCCCAGTGCACTGCTCGTTCACCCCCACAGTGACTTTATTTCCTTACGTCCCACCAGATCCTGCCTTGTTCCAGCCTATTCCCCTCTTCTCTCCTCCTCTCAGCACAGCCCAACCAAGTCCCCAGCCTCTCCTCCCTCCAGCCTGACCAACACCCTGGCAGCCTTCATTAATTTCTCAACTCCTTAGTCCATCCCAGGGGCAGGGGCTTGCTTTTGTCCTTGCTAAAGGCCCACATCTCCTGCTAGACACTTTTCATTCCCCTAGCCTGGCTTCCCTGCCCCGTGGCAGGATGAACCCCACAGGTTGCCACATCCTGACCCTGCTGAGGAGCATCCCAGCTCATCCCCGGGTCACACATAGCACACCTCAAACCTATTGAACAGAGGAGCTCTCGGGACAGATCTATCTAGAATCTCTCTGTAACATAAAACAAACCTACAACAAAAGGCTTGACCCCACCGGTCCTTTGAACAAAGCGCTCAGCTTGCTCCAGCGTTTGATCCTAGTCGGAGGAGGTGGTTCTGGAAGTAGAGACGTGGCGTTTGCCTTGTTATCCTCCACACCGCATTATCCTCCAGCAGTGGGTCAGGGCATGCTACCTGGAGGTTACCTTGTCACTCTGCCACCCTGCCTTTGCTTAGGTTGGGGCACAAAGTCAACCCAAAGTAGTTTCACCATCGGTCTGTCTGCAAGCGGCATATGAATGGGTCTTCTCCCCTTCACAGCAGGAAGGGGTTTATGATAGGAAATCAATCTGCTGTCTCCCCTTCCTCTGACACAGGCTGCACAGGGAATATGAAAAGCATTACAGGCTAGCAAAAGCCACTGAAGAAGAAAGAAATCAAGTCTCCAGAAGAGAGAACAAAGCATGTCTGCTGCCTCATGAAACAAAACAGTGACAGGAGGAGCAGAACCATGGATCACCGCTGAATGTTTTCCCAGCTCCTCAGGTCTGCCCAGTTAGGGACCCCAGCAGACCACCCATGGGTGCTGAGGAACGTTGGGTGCTGATGAGCATCATGAGAGCTGCGCTGACGCCTTGCACAGATGGGTGCTGCTGGGGCTCGCTCTGCTCCCCAGCCTAGGTGGCTGGTGGGAGGGCCAGGAGATTTGGGTGACACTTTAAAAGATAAGTTTTAGGCTTTTTTATTCTTGTCTCAATAAGGAGCCCAGTAGGAAGGGAAATTATGAGAGAAATCAGGCTTTCCCATTCGTTTGCTCCAGGGATTGGAAGATGCCACCTAACTGCACCCTTCCCAGCCTTGACCCCGTGACTGAAGCAACTCAATTAAAGCTTGTTGCCAAGACATCCCTAAGAAACAACAAGAGGGGGTCAAACCCAGGATATTGGCCCCGGGGTTCCTGTTCCTACAGCCTTGACAAGGTTACAGAACACAGAAAAGCTCCCTGCCACCACAGGGTGCACTGACATCTGTGGGCATCCCCATCCCACCGACCCGCAGGCAGCCCAGCTTCTGTAAGCCAGCTCTAAGAGCAGATCCCATCCACAGCCTGACTGGGAACAACGTGTTCTTGGTGTGCTTCCTCTCTAATAGGATCCTAATTTATAAGAAAGCAGATAATATATCAATGGAAATTAACTTCACACTCTCCTTACACTGGCAGGTTGAGCTGCAGGTGAGTGCAATGTAATTAAGAAATTAAAAGGTAATTTCCACATATGCTTTCTGCTAATCTAGCTCGGCAATCATTTAATTTACAGCAGGGGACTGGCAAGGAGGCAAGCCAAAATAAATAAGATAATGCTACGTTTAATCGCTCGGTGCAATGGCAGCGGTACGGAGGGGGGTCGGAGCGGGGCCAGCAGGGTGAGGAGCAGGGAACTGGGGAACCCCCTGGGGAAACTGAGGCACGGAGCAGCCCGAGGCAGAGAGCACCTCCACGGCACCAGAGGGAGGGACGAGCACTGCCACCAGCTGGAGGGGACACCCGGCCACACGGAGCCTCCCGGTGCCGTGCCGGCCTTCATGCACTGCGGATGAAGGATGCCGGGCAGAGAATTTGGGCTTTGGGAGCACCTGGAGCCATGCATGCCACAGCCCCCTCAGTGGGGGCAGGCGCCAGCCCCGGGGCCTCAGCAGGGGATGCTCTCCATGCAACTCCGGCTTTTTGTTCCCAAGCCCCGCACCGTGTGGGGCGGGAATGCCTCCTAGCCCCATCCCCTCCTCCAGCCCAGCTCCCTCCGATGCACAGACCCAGATGCTTCCCCCCTGAGCGGGGAGAAGCATTCATATGGGAGCTTAATCCCCCAGAGACGTGGGGACATGGGGATTACGGCTGACCTGGGGAGATGGGGCCAGTATTCGGGCTGCTGAGGCAGGGAGGTGGCCACCTGGCCCCATCCGTGGTCCACCAGTGACACACGGACCTGTGCCGATGGCTTCGGTGACAGCAGTGACACCCCTCCGTCCCCCACCGTAACTCATCCGGTGAATCTCCGCCCGCTTTTGCCGACCGAATTATTCCCAGCGCGTGGGGAGGTTATATTTGTCCTCTTCAAGTGGCTCTAGAAACGGTCACATAATATTTGCCCAGCAAATTGTTAAACGACAATTCTGCTGTCACTCACCGAGTCCATTATTCGTGGGGCACTTGTTTGCTCGCCCCACCGCTCGCTGCCTGCTCCTGCCCCGAGGGGTGACCTGAGCCCCCAGCCCCAAGAGGTGCTGCCTGAGCCTGGCACCTGCAAACCCATCCTCGAAGGGGCACCGGGGTCTGCGTTCACCCCCGTGCTGGGAGAACCCCCTGCCTGAACTGGGGCAGGAGCTCTGAGCTGCTGACCCCAGGAGGGACTCGAGCGCCGGCCCCAGGTGAGCTGCTTCCCCTCCTGGGATGAGAACCACCTGCACGGAGAGAAGTCATGAACACGGAGAGAAGTGTATGCATCACCTTGAAATACTGCACAAAAAGTGGGGGAATCATTTACAGGAATTCATTTTTTTAATGAACACTCATAAAAACATAAAGATAAAATTTTCTGTTTTCATTGCAACCACTTAAAAATGGGTTGGAGGATTTCTTGCTTGGTTGTTTTTTTGTTTTTTGTTTTTTTTTTTTTTTTTTTTTTTTTTTT